>NC_134409.1:114069898-114369898 GCF_038048845.1 Mixophyes fleayi
TTCAATTCTTATGGCTGGTCTTAGAAAACAAGGAATCTTGGTATAGCCTTATCTGGACAACATTTGGGTAACCAAAATGTAAGAACACATTGTCAGATACAGAACAGCCCAAATCATGAATTTCTTACAGGAACATGGTTGGATGATCCAAACAGGAAAAAGTCAGCTAGGGCCATCTGAACAACTACAATTCTTGGGAGTTGAAACAGACACAGCAAAGGGCATCTAGCTTATCATTCAGTCTCAGTAAAAGGTGCTGATAAGAAAGTTTTATCTTCTAGAAGTGTTCTCACCCACTAAAGGCCTCCTTCCTTGGACAAGGTAATATACTAGAGATCTCCAATTGTACATATTCAATCAGTGAAAACAAAATCCAACCCTCTCCGAATTACCTCATCAGGCTTACAAATAAATATCTTATTATGGTGGCAAAATTCAAAGTTTAAAGATCTTGGTTGATGACCAGAGACTCCAGTTCCAGAGGATGGGGTTGTCATTTAATTACAAAACTGGTACAAGCAGTGTGGCTACAGAACAAAGGACATTTGCATACAAATATTCTAGAAATTATGGCAGTAGGTCATGCAATTCCACATTTCACCTCCTCTTAACACATAAGCATCTCCAAGTATCCTCAGACAATAAAACAGTGGCACAAGAAGCAGGATGATGGTGGCAGAAGTATCCATAATTATGGACAGAAATGTTCTTTATATCCCACTCCACATTGTTGTAGCAGACAATAACAAAAAGATGGCACATTATCTCAGTCAATATCAAGTGCATCCAGGAGAATGGGCTTTCCCCTCATTGCCCTCACTCTGTGGAATATAAAGAGAGAAGCAGTGGAAGCCATAGTACTGGTTCCATGTTGTCCACTCCGTCCATGGTTTACAGTGGCCTGGGCAATGCTCCTGGAACAGCCTTGGCCTCTGCCGCCTTAGTAAGGTCTTCTACATCAGGGGCCGATACTGCATTCCAAAACATATACTCAATCTTTGAGTAAACATTGTTAAAGGGGTCTCTGATTAAGTAATTGAAGTACTTCTGAAAGCCATAAAGCAAAATTCTTCCTTTATATATTACAGCATTTGGAAGACATTCATTCTCTGGTGCAAAGCTAAGTTGTTGGACCCTGATTCAGATACCATTCAACAGATTTTGGATTTTCTTCATAACGGACTGGATATGGGTCTTGCTCTCAAAAAGTCCCTAAAAGATCAAGTATAAGCACTTAGGGGGGTATTCAATTGTCAGCGTTGACGCTGAAAAAGGAGCGCTCAAAAAATATTACCGTTTATACGGTAATATTGCGCGCGAAAAGCGTTAATACGGTAGTTTACTTGCGGAATTTCAGCTCGCCGCTCAGGGGGCTGCGAAATTCCACGAGTAATTACCGTATTAACGGTAAGATTTTTTGAGCGCTCGTTTGTTAGCGTTAACGCTAACAATTGAATACGCCCCTTAGTGTTTCTGGATACCAGATTGGCATCAGCATTAGCTATTTATATAGCGCTACTAATTCTGCAACGCTGTACAGAGGACTCACATCAGTCCCTGCCCTATTGGAGCTTACAGTCTAAATTCCCTAACATATACACAGATTAGGGTCAATTTGAAAGCAGCCAATTAACCTACTAGTATGTTTTTGGAATGTGGGAGAAAATGGGAGCACCCGGAGGAAACCCACGGAAACACGGGGAGAACATACAAACTCCACACAGATAAGGCCATGGTCGGGAATCAAACTCATGACCCCAGTACTGTGAGGCAGAAGTGCTAACCACTAAGCCACCGTGCTGCCCGATAAAATTATGTGTTCTTTCAGGCAGTGAAAAGAATCAGATCTTGTATCAAATCTTTTGTGCACCTTGGGACCTTAACATAGTGTTAGAAGCTCTAACATCTGAATCCTATGAGCCTTTCCAGGAGATTCTTCTAAAGTGGCTTACAATTAAGGGGCCTGATTCACCAAGGCACGCATACTGACTGCAACGTGTGTTTTTTTTAAACTACATGTTAATTGGCTCTGTGCACTCCCGAATTCAACAAGAGATGGTTCTGAAGATACGTGCGCTGATGAATTTGGGTGTAGGTCTGCTCTGCTCTACTGCACAAGCCACTGCAGGATACATCCAATACCTATGCAGTTTATAAATTTGCAAAAGAATGTACAGAAAAAAAATAAAATAAAATTAATGTCACATTAAAGATATAAGCATTAATGATAAAACAGTAAAAAAAGTTTTTTTTTCAATTTTTTTCACCCATGAAATACAATTATTAGGATGCTCTTAATGTCTACTGAACATAAAATACATTTTTACAGTTGTTCCTGATTGCAAGCACATGTTCTAGCCTGCTTACGGACTGTCATAACTACTGATCAGGATTTAGACTAGCCCTGTTGCTGGTGTAAGAGATATGGCAGATAAACACGTAGCTTTGAGATGCTCAGAGCTTGAATCGGACATAGCACTTGGAGTTTGGCACGCGCTTACCATAAATTGACTGCAGCCAAACGTCCCTTCCCTGTCCCGTTCCCTCCCTGACATCATAGGCATAGCCCGGTTCTGGGCTTGCGTAGGATGATTTTGTGCACAGAATGCTATATATGTCTGTCAATTGGTAGAATTACAGGCCTTGTGGTGTAAAGAACCTCTCCTGAAGATAGCTAGATAGATAGATAGATAGATAGATAGGTATTGAGCTAGCTTCTACTTTTCATATCAGGAAATTATTGTTCCTTCCTTTTGTCAGCAACCAACCAGTAGTAAGGAAACGCAGTTACATACCTTTGATCTAGTCATGCCAATTTCTGTATATCTGTTCAGAACTGAAGAAATCAGGGAAGCTGATCAGCTCATTGCTCTTTCTGTAGGGCCTCGTCAATGCCAAGCTTCATTAAAATATACTCTTGCAAGATTGATCAAAGAGGTCATTGTACAGGCTAGGGGAATGGACATATATGTTCAACACAATAAAGGAAGTAGGTCCGCACAATGTAGGGACTCTCCCCAATTGTTATATAAGGCAATTTAATATAGTCACTAATTAATTCTGAAGGGGGTGCTCCTCCAACTTTACAGGAAATGACATTTACTACAAGACTAGAGTTGTTTATAGAAGGCACTCCAGTCCACTAGATCCTAAAATTGTCTTTATTGATAGGTTTTAAAATGTCCTTATTGTATGTTTCTCATTTATCTTTTGTGGTATATATATTTCCTAATAATGAGAAATTCTATTGAATACTGGGACAAGAGAAATGAGAGAATTGGATACATATTTTCAATTTTCCAGCTAATAAACCATTATGAACCTACATTTGTATCTTATTCATAGCATGAATGCAATTAAGCTGTATTGTATTTGCCAGACATACACTATTACACTATATTTTTTTTTTTTGTAAATTTATTGAAAAAATTAAACAGCTTTTACAAACATATCTGTTTTGCATTGAACGATGCATTAAAGACATTCATAAATATTGCATATAAAGATACAATTACCCGAATAAGATGTGACAGTGCACCAATTACACTATATTTGATGGTATTTTACAATTATTTCATATGGGCATATTCAATTAGCCGTGATGCAGGGGAGGGCTGGGAAATTTTACCCCAGGGAGCAAGACTCGACTCAACAGCCTATTAGGAACATTTTAAAGGGAAAAAAAAGGCAGATGGCCCAGTGACCCAGCCCAAGGTAGCCCACTATGGGCCCGGCACGGGGGGGCAGATGCCTCCCTGCCCCTGCCATGATGTACTGCAGTACCTCAACATTGCGGATTTCTCCTTGGACCCCTACGGGGCTCGTTGAGAAATCCGCAATGTTACATCTCCGCAGAGTGTCTTTGCGCCTGTTTCGGGGGCACTCCACAGCTTATTGCCCCATAGTGTCATAAATATAACCTATTTCAATAAAATATATGTTTTCAATTAGTGTTTGTCCCTTTTGTCAGATTTGGTTCTCTTGATTTACACTTCAATAGCATTTGTGTATTCCCAATTAAATAGCAGCTAATATCTGTTACAACGATATAACCCGATTTTAATAATGATGTTTCCTTTATATCTTTAAGGTGTAATCAACATCCTTTAATAAATTCTGTTAGGATAATATTATTTTCCTTTGTAAAAGCAGCCATGCTGGTAATTATTATTTCATGTATCATATATTACCAATGCTGTTATTACCTACATAGGCAGAGTAATAATGCTACTTTGATGTATATGTAAAAGTAATGCATACCAAACCTCTAAATATTCACATTAATAGATGTCCCCATCTATTATATTTTATTAGGGGTAGTGATATCAATTAGTTAGAGGTAATTCCACTAATGCCTATAGATCAGTTTATTAAAGTCACCGCTATAGCTTTAGTGTGAGTTGCGGTGATTAATTCAAGCTGATCCTACTGATGTTTGTTGCTCAGCATTTAAAAAACACAGCTATAGCTCCAATACAGCTAGCGGAGCATTCTTCCATTAACGGCATACAGTCAATAGTCTCCCATAGATTAGCTCATTCCCCCAAAGAATCTCCCTTTATTATTTCCTGAAGTTATATTAATATTACCATTTTGCTAAGTATCGGAAAAACGTTTAGGTGAAATATACTTTATTGAAATACATAGGTAATATCTATGACACTATGAAATAATTGTATTAGTGGTTATAATTAAATGGAAATACCATCAATATAGTGTAATAGTGTATGTTTGGCAGATATAATACAGCTTATTTGTATTCGTGCTATAAATAAGATACAAATGTAGGTTCGTCATGGCTCAATAGCTTAAAAATTGTAAATATTTATCCATTTCTCTTATTCCCAGTTTTCACTAAGATTTCTCATTATTCTCATTGACAAACATATAATCAGAAACATATACATAAACATATGAAACATAAATATAATACAATACCAGTTAAATACATAAAACAAGCACAATGCACAAATAATACCGTTACAAGTTACGTACAGTATGTTTTAAGTTTATTTTATTATTCTTGAATAAAATGCGCAAATTGCCTTTTAAAGATCCGGGTGTGTCCAAGACCTGTGTGTCCAAATCCAACTATCTTTGCAACTGATTGGACATCTTCTTCTTCTTATCCAATCAGCTACTCTTGACCGCTTAATAGAGTAGTGCTGACATTTACAATTCTACAAGAAGTTTAACCAAGGGAATTCAGGAAGTAGGTTTGCCGTGCTGGAAAAGTTCGGCGAGTTATTCTCGAACTACAGAACTTTCAGGGAAAGGAGATATTTCCTGTGTTTTTACTGGAGTTTTCTATACCAAAAATGTTTTAACTGGAGTACTTTGGGCAAATTTCTCTGATAATTATGCAACCATCGTCTCTGGCTTATTGCTTTTGTTTGATGATATTTCATTATATCTCAGCAGCGACGGGTCCCAATCATTTGAAGTAGAAATATACAGATAAACAGTAGTGTCCAACAAGTGTTACAGCAGCTGCAGTCAGCGCCAGCGCCTGTGCTAAGATAAACAATGTCCTAGTGTTACCACCCCATAATCAATATCAGCCAATCTACAACAGTGGAGGCATTGGGTGCTGGGTATAGTATCTGTGCTGGGGGTCCACCATACAATAGATGAATGATCACTGTGCAATATAATTTCCATTGCCCAGTGCACCTTACAGGCTCAGGCAGCGACTGCCCTGAATACAGGGCAACAGAGGTGGTGCCTATGGGTTAGATTTTCACCTGGTCCCAGGGTCTTTGGTTATGCCCCTGCAGACAAATAAGTCTCTCTGTACAGAATAACAAGCACTCTTCAAAATCAAATATAAAAATTATATCTGTTTATAATGTTGATGTTAATTTAATTTACAAAAAAATATTAGTATTGTAAGCTAACCAAGCACCCTACATTGACCGGGCCTCCATGGAAAAATCAGTATTTTACATGACCAAAACTGTCAAATAGCTTTAACTCTGCTAAAATTATGATTGGAGACTATTTTGTGTAATATATGTTGCTTTGTTATATGTGCACAGCCTATATACAGGCAGACTGAAGATAAACAGCCAGCCAGAAAGAAACGTCAGATATTCAGTAGTATTCTCTTTGTTCCACCATAGTTTCGTAAAAAGATGGGAAATGATGGAACCAGGTGGCAGAATTGGCCAAGCACTGACATGCTATCGAAATGTTTAAAAAGTGTGATAAAACCCATGAGAGCTCATTAAAAGTGGTTTAAACCTGGAGGAGCGTCTTACTTTTTCTTTAAATGATGTCTCCAAGGATCCTTAACCCCTTTCATGACTGGAGGTGATTTGAACCAAATATGATTTTCACATTTTTGTTGAGTAACTTTATACTGTAGTTTCCTAGGCTATCAAGGCATCTCTCTCTCTCCTTTATTAAGATGATCAAAAAATACAACAAAATACTTTTCTTTCATTTTTGCAACATTCTAAGGCTAAGTAACAGCTACCGTTTGCAATGCGTTATTTGTTGCATGTTGAAATGGAGATAAACCACATTGGGGCATATTCAATTGTTAGCGTTACTGGCAAAAGTAACGCGGCGTGCGCACTATTACCGTCATTACGGTAATAGTGCGCGTAAATACAGTTATTACGGTACCTTTAATGCTGGATTTCAGCTCAGGGAGCTGCGAGCTGAAATCCGGCTTAGTATTACCGTACTAACGGTAATACTTTTAACGCTGCGGGTAATTCAAACAATTGAATATGCCCCATTGTGTTTATTTAGGCGTTTTAATATGTGCTTAGAGATGTGTCAAAGCATTTGATCATAATATATTTTTTTGCTTTTTTAATTCAACTTTGCAATAAATATTTGATTGAAAAAAAAAATTGTAAAAAAAGGAAATATTGTAAAAGAAAAGCATAACTGGTGCGAAAATTATATATATATATATATATATATATATATATATATATATATATATATATGTGTGTATATATATGTATACATACATACATACACAGGAAAGTGGAAAACTAAAACAAGTCCTTTTATTGTGTAGTCAGTATGTATTGCAAAAAAAAAAAGGATATTTCCAGGGACAACGCTTTCAAATCTCTGAGTGTCTCTGGAAAATAGGGACAATTGGCATATATGTGTATTCACTTAGACCTCATTTAGATCAAAGACTATATCCATGTAGAAGTTGCAATTTTGCACACTGGTAAAAGCATGTTGCACTGCAGGGAGCTAATTTAAAATGTACGGCCAAATTTAGATTTGAGAGGGGACTTGTCCTAAAATCACAGTTTAACAATAAAGCTGCCCAGTATTTGAGCATTACATACAGTATTGTCCCTGCTTGCAAATAAAAGTGCATCTGCACTACTTGCATCTCAGCAAGGTTTGTCCTGGTGTAAGTGTGTAGCCTTCCGCAAGATTTACCCCTAACAATATCCCCTATTTTGTGCATTGGTAAAGCGATTGTAAACTGGATCTATTAAGTTATGTAGTAGCTGTAGATTCATGTCAAAATAGATGTCACAACGGATCTGATACAGGTCTCACATGCAACTGTACAGGTCTGCCTTTCTGTAGGTTGTCTCTCATGATGTCACAGGTGTAGCTTCCATGTGCCCCAGTTTTTCCAGAACAACCCCATTTTTTCCACCTGAAATCTTCAAAGCAGCAATCCTACATGGACTTTTTTTTAGTGTTACATCTTTAACATGAAGCAGAACCATCTAATAAAAATATCTATAGGGGCTCATTTATATGGAAACCCGCTGTAACCCCCCCCCCCCTCAAAAAAAAAAACCCTGTTATAAATGGAGGCATTTGGGTTCTGCTTTAACACAGGAGAGTGTAACTGATTCTATGAGTGAGAGCCAATCAGTCACAAAGCTCCTTAGTGGTCATGTGAGGGAGAAGGCAGAGCCTGCTAAGAAAAGGGACACTCTCAAACATCTCTGCTCACTACATCATGTGACTTGGTAATATAAATCTGCACAACACTAGCGCTGCACCCCCTTATCTGTGCCCTCTGACAAACAGATTACTGATGGCGTCACCTTCTTTGGTGATCTCCACAGTCTCTACGGTCTCAGCAGCTTCCTCAACAGCTTTATATTCCTACTTCCATCTTCCACTTTCTCTCCACATTCCAACTGTACTAAATCACTGGAACCAAAAATGACAGTTGCAGTGGCTGTTTTATTATTGGTGACTGGTAATTATTCTGTCTTACTGCAGCCTAGCACACTTTTCTCACCACCAGCTTCAATTGTTATTCCTCTACTGCATGTATCACGTGTTCTCAACATCTATTAGCCTGTAAACTAACTTGGGCAGGGCTAGCTTTACCTCCTGTTTTATGTAATTGTACGTTTGTTTGCTAGAAGTTCAATGGTTATAGCTATCGCTGTGATAAGCACCAATAAAAAAATTTCATTAACAACAGTTCTGTGATGTGTAGGACCCTTAGGGGCATATTCAATTAGGTTTCCGGTACGCAACTCTATGGGCTGCGAACGAAAATCCACGTTATTGCGGTAACGTGGATTAAGTTCGTGGCCCATTCCGGCGCGATCCCGCGGACCGGAATTGTAATTGAATATGCCCCTTAGTGTTTTGGCATCCAAACAAATATGCCAAACTGTCCACTTCTCCCTGTCCCTGCATAAATGTATGATGTAATCATATCGTCACTGTATATGGCCAATTAGACTATGTTCTGACGGCTTTATTTAAAGGATAATTCATGTTAGGTCTGATTTTTCTCTCTGATTAGAAGTTTGGAGAAATTTGAATGTAAATACTATTGAAAGTGTGTTATCAATTAGATGGATGTGAGTATTTCCTGAACAGATGATATATTAGGATGATTCCACCATTATTTATATTAATATTATTACTTTTATTTTATTTTTTTATTTATAAGGCACCACAGATTCCATAGCGCTGGATACAGAAGCAAGTAACAAATAGATGAGGTTATATACATAAGTAGCACAGATGAGTATGAGTAATGCTATGGGGAATCACACGGAGGGCAGCAAAAGACATGACAGGACGTTCGAGGGAGTCAGACTGTAGACAGACATGGGACAGACATAGGATCCTGCCTGAAAGAGCTTACATTCTAGATGGTGGGGTGGTTAGAATTGATGTTTATATTAGAGATGAGCGGGCTCGGATATCTAAAATCCGAGCCCACCCGAACGTTGCCGATCCGAGCCGGATCCGAGACAGATCCGGGTATTCCCGCCAATTGCAAAACTGAAACCGAGGCTCTGAGTCATAATCCCGCTGTCGGATCTCGCGATACTCGGATCCTATAAATTCCCCGCTAGACGCCGCCATCTTCACTCGGGCATTGATCAGGGTAGAGGGAGGTTGTGTTAGGTGGTCCTCTGTCCTCCTATATCTCGTGCTGTGCTGGGGAAATAATAATGAGCACAGCACAGCACAGCACAGCACAAAAAAATTTATAAAAAAAATAATTATAAAAAAAAATATCCAAAAACAATCCTGCAGTATAAGTCCATTGGTACTGCAATATTACAAAGTTCACTGATTCTGCAGAATAGACTGGGAATTAGTGGAAATGATTGTTATTGAATGTTATTGAGGTTAATAATAGCGTAGGAGTGAAAATAAACCCAAAAACTTGATTAACACTTTTTATGTTTTTTTCAAAATAAATCCGAATCCAAAACCTTAAATCCGAACCAAAACCTTTCATCAGGTGTCTTGCGAAACAAATCTGAACCCAAAACCTCAAGCAAATCCGAATCCAAAACACAAAACACGAGACACCAAAGGTGGCCGGTGCACATCCCTAGTTTATATGGTGAATACAACTCTTAACAGCACTTCCGGTCCATGGCATGATTACAGTACTGAACATCTAGTCTCTCCACAACTTGATCCAAGTACATAAATTAATGCTGGTCCCCATATGGTACCCAGCATTTGTATTTACTGTTCATTCTACTACTCCAATCTTGTGACCACATCTCTCTGGGTCACTCAGCCACTGTATGTTAACAAGGCATGGGAATTAACCTTAGGCTGGATCCACATTACAGTGTTTTCAGCTGATTATCGGGCCAATCACACGATAAACAACTGTTTGGCCCCATTTCACATTAGTGTGTACGCTCCAACGATGAACAATTATCGTTCCAAAGCCCATCATATCATTTCATTTGACTTTTAAACCAGACTAAAAATCTCATTCAACAATGGAATGATGTTGTTCCAATTCTGCAGTGTGTATGCACTCACGACTGGCAGTGTCCATAGATCTCTATGACTGTGCAGAGTCACAATCTTTTTAGTTGATGTTTATGGCAGATGCAGAGCCCAGATCTAAAGGTAAATCTTGTAAAATGTGTTTAGTGTGTACACATGAATCGGCATGCTGATTGGGCATTTTTTTTATTTTTTTTATTTTTAATCGTTGGTAAAATCGTTAAAGATATCGCATCAGGAGAAATTTGTATAGTGTGTACCCAGCCTTAGCGGCACTGGTCTAGTGCAGACCGGACACTGAAGACTCAATTCTGCTGCTCTTCTCAGGGGTGCACTGAGGATTTTCAGGGGGGGTTTTCATCCACCCCCGAAAAAAATAATAATCCCTAGAGACCTGCCGCGCATGTGCCTGCGCATGTGCCCGCGCATGCGCGGCAGCTCCGTTTCAGCTGCATTGTAGTATACAGAAGCCGCGGTGCTGTCAAAGAAGCGTCCGCGGCGGTGCTGTATACAATACAACACCGCTGCGGACGCTTCTTAGACAGCGCCGCGGCTGCTGTATACTACAGTACCGATATGCAGGGCACTTTTTTAGCGGAGGGGGGGGTTTCTGGAGACCCAGAAACCCCCCTGCGTGCGCCACTGCTTCTAAAGCAGAAGAGAAATAAAATGTTCTTGGTGCTTGACCTGTAACACAAAAACTTGTTTTGCCAAAAGCATCCTACCCCTAATCTAAGCCCTTTTCACACACATATTGATCTTTTGTTGTATATTTAGCCGCACTATTTTCCTATCACTGAGAACACAAGAGCACAGAGCTGATGGCAAAGTAGGTCACGATGTAGGACATATAAGGAAGCAATGCATTTCTTTTAAACCTCTTACTCAATGCTTAGCACTGCTGACAGTTAGGAAATCCAGGGAAACAATTGTCTTATGCACACTTTTGTGGTTTTTGAGCCCCTTGAGAGCAATTACTGATTCTTTCTTTACAAGGAATCTGAGAACATTTTAGACGTGAGCCTTGGGTCTCAGAACTGCTGTGAGCGATGAAAGGATCGGTGATGGGCACTGGAATTACTGCCCTCACCCTTCTGTAATTACTACTCTATAAATATAACTTTCCAAAGTTCCAACCTATTACATCATCTAGGATACATGAATGCAAATAAAGTGCGCTGTTATATATAGCTCACACCTTGCTGGCCTAAAATAACAGGAATCCATGCATTGACATGTACTCTCTATTTATTTTTTTTCCTTGAGCAAAGAAAATTAATAATTAGCAGCATTTGACTTCCACATTGTCTCTAAGTCAGCAGTAACAGGTCAATGGTAATAAAATTTGCTTTATAACACAGGATATTTTGTGTTAAGGACATCCTGAACTTTTTCAATGATCATATCATATACAGTATAAAGAAATCCCAAAATTGTACAGTATGGACCTCATTTAGAGTCAGACGCAAAGTCCGTTTTAGGCGCATCCAACAAAAAAACACTACCACGCATGTGCAGAAAGCCCCAAATCCGCCTGCATCTTGGACGCAATTAACACTTGCAACAGCTGTGACTCACTACGAGAGAATGGGAGGAACGCGGAATTGTGATGGCGTGACCATGTAAATACATCCTAGTCGCAGTGAGGCGCAGACGCAACACACGTGAAAACAGGGTTAAAGCTGTGCGGAAGGGATTAGGTAGAGCAAGCGGTTAGCTAGCTGCAGGAACTGCTCGCAGCTCAATAGGGTATTAAGAGTGGGACGCAACTTGGATTGCTTGCCACTCGTAATACCCTACCAAGCTGAGGCACACTCCCACTCCTACACTTCTTAAACGGACTTTGCGTCCGACTCTAAATGAGGTCCTATATGTATACACAATAAAAATTATATCTATTGGGGTTTTAAGATGTTTTGATCGCATGTATTTATGTTTTTGTCTCTCCTCCTGGTTCTAATGTGCAAATGTGTAGCAGATAGATTGATGAGCCTGTGACAGACAAGGGGGTACAAGTGCAATTCTACAGTCAGAGAACATCATGTACCATCCATTAACTGATAGTTCCTCTTGTGTAGTACAATCCCTTAAAAAGGAGATCTTTTTATATTGTTTGAGTGGTGGGAGTTATAGGTCCTGATTTTGAGTTAGGAGCAAAGCAAAGAAACCAGGTTACAATGCAAGGAGTACAAAATGACTTATTTTTTTTGCATTCAAGGAAAATTCTGGCTGTTTTTTCATATTGCACACAAAATACTTGATAGCTTTATTTTTACACTGAAATTAAAGTTGAACTATGGCATGCCATATCCATTTCCAACTATAAATCTGTCCCTACATTTTAAATTTACCTCTCCCTCTAATGCAACATGGTTTTGCCAAGGTGCAAAGTTACTCCTTTTCTTTACTTTACTCCTAACTCAAAATCAGGCCCATAATCTCCAATTATTATAACCCCCTTTCTGCATATGATCATTTACTAGACAATCTCTAATATAGAAAGTAGTAGTGTACCTGAGTAACACGAATAGCATTATGCAGAAGATTGCACATCGCATAGCCCCCCTCCCCTCCCGAAAAGATGCTGCAGTATAGGTATAGATATACTATTTTAGGGTATCTAGTAAAGTGTCATTCATGGAAAAGTGGTTATATTTGCAACATACAGGGGTGTATTTACTAAGCTGTGGGTTCAAAAGTGAGGAGATGTTGCCTATAGCAACCAATCAGATTCTAGTTATAATTTATTTAGTACATTCTACAAAATGACAGCTAGAATCTGATTGGTTGCTATAGGCAACATCTCCACTTTTTCAAACCCACAGTTTAGTAAATATACCCTTCACCCTTTACTGCTCCTTGCAACTGGTAGTAATAAATACTACACAATTAGTAATAGAGGGTTGTTCACAGGATAGATCACAACTCCTTCTAAAAATAATTTTGCATATCAATTACAACAAATGTGTAGAGAAAAGAGATTTTATATTTTGTTATTTCATTTTCAATTATCTCCCCAAAACTACAGTGGTAGAGGCCATATTTCTTGCTGACCTATGACAAGAATACTTCTGCTTCACAATCCTCTTTCTTATTTCCATAAATAGAAGCTGCAACTAGAGTGGGGCAAACCAAAATTGACCATATTTCCCACCTTTTAATCATATCCCTAATCTGGTAAGTAGCAGGTATCTCACTCCTCCTGCTCGATATCTGGACAGCTTTGAGTTTTGGAGGCAGCGCTCTTAGTCACAACACGTTATATATTTAAAGCACAAAAGGTTATATATTTAAAGCAGTGTACTGTTTCGGGATTTCTACAGTGACTGGTTGAAGTTTGGCATCTCTGCTGTGTCTCCTAGTCCCTATGGTGCTGCACCACTGGTAAAAATGCAAATTTGCAGCAACCAATCAGCAATCAGCTTTGACAGTCCCAGTAGTAGAAGTCTGTTTAATGAAAGTCTGTTTCATATAAGATATTGCACATTTGCACTTTTCCACTAAGTTAGTAATCACCCCACAGTGATAGTGAAAGGTCCACTTTTTAAGGTATGGTTAATTTGACAACTGCTATAACGCAATCATGTACTTATAATTATAATTGTCCTTTAAGAAACCGTGACTAATTATCACTCCAGTCACCTTTGGCTGTCCCGCTTTACCCATCTGTGGCAGGGTGTCTCCAGTGTAGTTTAAATATGGGCTAGGATTTAACTTCAAAGAAAGCAAGAAATGGAGCGTTTGAGCTTAAATGAAAATCCCCCCAAGCTGTAGTGCTGCAGTGTATTCAGCACAGTCCCAGTGATGAGCGAGCGCTGCTCCCACACACACAAGATTAATCTATTTTGGTGCATAGAGAAATGTTGGTTCTGTGATATGAGAGGACTCTGCTGCCTTCTCAATTTTTATCTTCCAGCAAAGTGATTGTAATGGCACATCTCTACTCTCAGCCCTGTTTTCATCTGCAAAATACACTTTTTTATTATGACTCTTGACTGCTTTATCATCTCATTATTCTAAGTGGTGAAATAACCTTGCTACTGTGTGACCTGTCCTGTCCGCTGACACAGTGCAGGTAGGAGAGTGGAAACTAGAGCCTCGTGTCTCTAACCCCTGAGCTTTAGCATGTCCACTAAGTCATTTAAGTCACCAGTCAAGTAATATGCTTGAGGAAGGACAGAGAACTGCACAGATAATAAATTAGTCTCACTGCTCTAACCCCTGAACAAAAGCTTCTATTGGACCTGGGAGAGGGAATGGCCATACTCGCCCACTCTCCCGGAATGTCCGGAAGACTCCCGAATTCCGGGTAGGTCTCCCAGACTCCCAGGAGAGCTGGCAAGTCTCCTGCATCCTGCCTGTCGGGGTACAAAATTATGCAATTTGTGCTGAATCGTGTCATTTCGGCCCTGCCCCCCGTGACAAAATTATAATTCCGCAACGGGGGTGGGGCAAAATAAAGCGATTCGCAGCGCACAACCCCTTCCACCCTTCTACCACACACCCCTCTGGGATCTCCCGAATATCGGAAATACAGAGTTGGCAAGTATGATTAAATATAGGCGATTGTTCACACTTCACACATATTGTAGAACATTTTCGGCCCTGAATGGCTGTTCTGTCCATGACTCTGTTTGGTTCTCCTTATAGACCTGATTGCTACTGACCCGGCTTGTACTGACATTCCGTTCTGTACTCAAGTTTGGTACAGCGTAGACTGACCTTGTACCAGTACTGGCTTGTGGACCTCTCTTTCTCTGCTTTGCATCAGTTTGTCGCGCCAAAGGGCCAGACAGAAGGCCATCACCTGGTACCTACAGGCAGCAAAGCCAGATACCCTTGCCTTGGGCTTCACTGACACCCTTATATAATGGATGTGGATTTATGATATTCTTAAATAGCGACATCATTATAGCATTATCAGAGTGTGTGATATCACATTGTATGCTTAAAAAAATACTTCACTACGTATGTTGTTTTTCTCTTTACTTTTCATATCCTATATACAACTGGGAACTTCACCTGATGATTACCATCCACTGAATTCCTATGAATTTCTGCAATTCATTGGATTACCTATAAAGGATTGGTTTGAAATATCTGTTTTATATTGCTGTAGAAGGTATAAGATATTTATGTAACGCATGTTGATGTTACATCCTTTTTCTAATTTATTTTTTTGACATATAAGTGGGGTATGGTGTACATCCCGATATACATTATAGGCAGTCACATTTAATTCAGGAGCGCTCTTAGATATATTTTTATATTTGTCTTATAATGGTCATGGCTTAGTTGGTTTGGAGTGTGACTTCTACAGAGGAATACTCCCTCAGTCATTATAAGCCCATTCCTGGAAGAGGATAGGGCAGCAGCTCTGTCACCTGGAAGGCGCACTCAGACAGTCACTGGTTCTACCATATAGGACATAGGGGCCCTCAGAGCCCCCATCCCATCTGCAGCCTCAGACTCATTAATAGGGATTTGAAGAGCCATTTGGGTGGCGGTATAGTGTAAATGCGGGAGTCTCCCAAAGGCGTTTTCATGAACAGACTCATTAGTCTGTGACTATAAGTGTCTGTGTGGGTCCCGTTTTCAATATAATAGTATTTACCTTGTGCATTAATTTTTATTATTGTTTCAGAGGTGTATTCTTATAATTCAGTGACTGTTCCTGCCCATGTACACAAATGTGCATAGATTTTAACACAGTTTATCTCCTTCTTTGACCATTTGACATGCTGTGTGGTATAATACGCATGTACAAAGGACAAGGGCAGATCATCATCATCATCAGTTATTTATATAGCGCCACTAATTCCGCAGCGTTGTACAGAGAACTCATTCACATCAGTCCCCATTGGAGCTTACAGTCTAAATTCCCTAACATACACACACACACAGACAGAGACTAGGGTCAATTTGATAGCAGTCAATTAACCTACCAGTATGATTTACTGTGTGGGAGGAAACCCACGCAAACACGGCGAGAACATACAAACTCCACACAGTTAAGGCCATGGTCTGGAATCAAACTTATGACCCCAGCGCTGTGAGACAGAAGTGCTAACCACTGAGCCACCGTGCTGCTCATAGATTTACTATATTACCTGCTGCTACTTCAACCTAAGTTTCAATCATAAGTAAATATGTTTATTTTTGCCTAAAACACCACAAATGTAAACCATGAAGCCCTTGTTTCCGATCACAATAAGAGTCCCCTAGCTGACGGGAAAAATTGGATGGAGTCTAGCCTGTCCACTTGCAGTCTCTGCATGGCGTTGTAGGGATCTTTCTGTGTGTGGGATACAAAGGATTTGTGGGGCATACAATTTTTTAACGTTTTCTAATGCTTTAATTAACTTGCAGTGGGCTTTAGATTATGTGAGGAAAAGAGGGATCTCAGAGTGTCAGGATCTCTGACTAGGCTGTACACCCTCTCTCTTTGGTTCAGGGCAGGAAATAAAGGCTCTTGGAATCTGCCACTAGCCAAGCCTCTAGCAATCCCAGTTGTACTGCAGCACAGCTAGGCTGCCTACAGCCACTAAGCAGGGAGGCTGCTTTCAAAAAAAGCACACAGAGGGGACTTCATCACTTCCTACACAGGGTTTACCTATAGATCCATCCTTTGCACTCAGAGATTGACCAGTGCTGATCACCTCCCCTATTGGCTGTGACCTATACCAATGATGTGCTGCTACCATAGTGAGCTCCCCTAACATATATCAGAGCCCTCAACACAGCCAGATCTTACTGACATAAGACATCAATCTTGCTAGGCCTCTAACAGGCCTACTAAAAATAGAGATCAAAACAAGTATATATATAGCAGCGCCCATATTAACAATACCCCCCTTTATTTTAATACTTTAAGTTATTACTATAAAGTCAATGTGTAGCCTAAGACAGAAAGGGAGTGTTTCAAGTATGGAATATCTAGAAAATCTGAAAGTTCACAAACTGGGACAGATTGGCCATGCTGCTAATCTGTTTAAGGCATTCCCAGACCTGGCTAAACCCACCCACATTATCAATACCACATGCCTAAGTGGCTAAGACCTGTCCCTTTCAAACCCCCCAAAAATCTGAACTGTCCCAGATTTTTTGGGGTATGCTATGGACACTGTGATTTTATGGAAGTGTCAGATATGATGTTTGAAGTTGGCTTCCGGGAGACTGCCGCAGGAGGTGGGTGTGACGGGGGAGGCGGGGCTCCAAAATTTGCGTCATTTTGGGCCCGTCCCCGTGACGTAATGACACAATCGCGGCATTTTACAGCAGGGGGCGGTTCCAAATGCAGCGATTCCCGGTTTTGGAACTAATTCTGCCCACTTCACTAGGAATTGGGCAGAATGCGGGTGATTGCCACACTCTCCCGGGTGTCCATGAGAGTTGGCAAGTATGGTTTAATGTTATACTAAGATGGTAGATTTGTTTTAGTGAAATATCCGCTTGTGGGTATATATGTTTGTGCATATCTCTGCAGTAAGGATGCATTTAAACTTTGAGATCTATAGGCGTCCTATCACTGCAATAAGCCAACATCTATTCTGCAATGTATACAGATACATCTTTATGTTTGCAAACAAGGAATTTAGAGGAGTATGGGTATGAATTGCAAAGCACTATGGTTTTTAATATAAATAAGTTATACTATTTCACACATACCGTCATGTATATAAACCATTAGATCAGGGTTGTCCGGCCCAGCACGCCTGTAAATGTGGCCCAGAAGGAGTTTTGGTTATCGCAAGGGGGCAGCGCTCTTAATGGAAAAAAGAAACTACTTACCTTTCAGTCACGCGGTCACATCAGCTGGTACTCCGGCTCCCACCCTTGTCTCCTCCTCCGTGCGGCGCTCACAGTGAATGTCAGACGTGATGTCATCACACCCAACATCCATTGCGGAGCGCAGCACAGTGGAGACACCCGCGCGAGAAGAACAATCAGCAGCACAGAATTGGAGAAAAGAAGAGAAGAGGACAGGAGAACAAGCCGATTAAAAGGTAAGTTAAGGGGGATTTTTTTTATTATTTCAAGGGACGCTGACCAGTGAATAAAAGTCACCTGGTCCTGGAGCATCATGGACCTTATCTCCCTGCTACATACTTCTACTTGTATTACTAATGGGGCATTATATATTATTCTCTTTAATTTAAGTTGTTATCCCTTAACTAACAAAGTGGTGTTATTATCAAAACAGGTGACAATTTGGGGTCACAGTGGTGTATAAGTCAGGTACCGCAGGCCTGGTCAGGGCACCCTGATATACAATGCCTGGCTTAAATGCACTTTATTGATATTGCATGGAAACAATACAAAAAGTGATTATAGTATAATAACTAGAGAGGATTTTTTGAACAGGGCGATTGAAAGGTAAGTATAGGGGGATTTGAAAAAAAGATATATATATATATATATATATATATATATATATATATATATATATATATATATATATCACTTTTTTTCTCATATATATGTTAACTATGTTTTCTATGGTTTTTTGGATGATCAGCTATCGTTATTGTTAGTGTATCTTATGTGCGGCCCAGACCAACTCGTCGTCTGCCAATGTGGCCCAGGGAAGCTAAAAGGTTGGACACCCCTGCATTAGATTACTATGAAGCGTAAACAAAACATCAATATTCTATGTCATGTATGATATTGTAATATTTTCCTTTTTTATGGCAAATCTCCTACTGTCTGATGCCACAAAGTGAGTTCTGTAGTATCTCTTTTTTATTGTTCACACAAATTCCTGCAGCTGGCAGAATGTAAAGACCCCAGGCAAAACTTCATCATGCATATTGGATGACTAATGCAATTATGTCCCATGGTTTCTCTAATAAGATCTCAGAGCAGACAGGTGCTATGAAATAATCCCTACTGTAGAAAGCACTGAATGATTGTCATATAAACCCTGGTTTTAATTTGCATATATAATAAAAAAAAAGTGTGGTGTTTTAAACCCATCAATGTTTGTTAAACAGCAGCCCAGTACAACTTGATGATCTCATTAATATATTGCTCAACCTCATCTGATATTTTTTTTAATCACTATGAGAAAACTTATGACACGTTACAATGTAGTCCTTTTTGTTTTGTTTATTGAATCGTACAACAAACATCCTGCTTGGGGAAGACATGTAGTCAAATTCTGAATTGTTGTTTGTGTGCTGCAATTGTGCAATTCGTTACTCAAGTGTGCATATTCTGCCAAGGCAAAAAGGTAAATATTTGTGTATTTGGAGTAATCTTCATTTTCTTCAAAGCAATATAGTTTATACTTTAAGATACCTAAGTATTTTTAAAATTTGGTGACATCATTTGATTATTTATTTAAGTATACAGAAACCTCTCTGAGTGTTACATACATGCAATAAAAACTATACACTCAGATTGGATGAGTTTTATCTCAATCATCATCATAATTTATTTATATAGCGCCACTAATTCCGGAGTGCTGTACAGAGAACTCACATCAGTTCCTGCCCCATAGGAGCTTACAGTCTAAATTCCCTAATACATACATAGACACTAGGATCAATTTCATAGCAGCCAATTAACCTACCAGTATATGTTTTTGGATTGTGGGAGGAAACCAGAGCACCTGGAGGAAACCCACGCAAACACGGGGAGAACATACAAACTCCCCTTCCCCTACAGAATCCTTTTCAAACTCCTCACCACCACTTACAAGGCTTTCTCCAACTCTACTGCCCCTTATATCTCTAACCTCCTCTCCATTCACACTCCTGCCCGCTCCCTGCGCTCGGCCAACGACCGCCGCCTCTCCTCCACTCTTATCACCTCTTCCCACTCCAGAATCCAAGACTTTTCCCGTGCAGCCCCCCTTCTCTGGAACGACCTCCCTCGTTCCATCCGTCTCTCTCCTAGTCTGTGCTCCTTCAAACGTGCACTCAAAACTCACCTCTTCCTCAAAGCCTACCATCTACTTAACCCCCATCTCCTCCCTTTAGCTCATCTTCCCTTCTCTCATCTTGCCTCAACTGGCTCCTCTTGTGTCTGTTTACCCTCCCTTATGTAAGCTCGCATGAGCAGGGCCCCCTCCCCTCCTGTCTCCACACCTGTTCTTCCGCTCCGTCTTTACTGCATATGACTAGCCGGAGTTTCTTAAGTGTTGGTACTTTTTGTTCATTGTTCTGTATGGTTTCACCCTGTATAGTCTACTGTTAGTACTGTGTGCGGCGCTGCGGATACCTTGTGGCGCCTAACAAATAAATGATAATAATAATAATAATAACAATAACTCCACACAGATAAGGCCATGGTCAGGAATGACCCCAGTGTGAGGCAGAAGTGCTAACCACTAAGCCACCGTGCATTTGTTTTGTTGCCTATGTGATGTAATTCTAGTACTTCCCATGATTCTTCACTGTAGTGTACATGTTCTGCCAGTGTAAGTAGGGAAACCTTTGCATGTGTTTGGTAATCTTTTTATTTATTTCATTGTTTTTATTTATATGCAATTCTATTCATACAAATGCAATGTACTGAGTGCAATTGACATCATCTACAATCAACAATTGTGATTGGTTTGTAAAAGATTGTGATGTGTGGGTTGCTTTACATCCACCTTGCAAGTAACTTGGACTTATGCTGCAATTAATACCTTAATTGGGACACCCAACAGAATAAACATCTGAGTTCATAAAAGTATGATGTCTTGTAAAGTGGAAAATTGGTATTTATATCAACACATGGGTTGTATAATTTCAATCTTTTTGGGTGATTCCTGTTTAATGATGCCCTCTAAATAATTGGAAATATTAATTACATTTAGATTCTTTCCCCATGGATGACCATGTGTCCAACCCACCCCTTAAGAGGCTAAAGCTGCTGATACATAAAGGGCCGGATTTACCACTAGCCAACCTAGGCAATTGCCTAGGGCCCAGCGGTCCCCAGAGGGCCCTCCCAGGGCCGGCGGTGAGACCACCTTTTAAAAATGGGACACTACTTATGGACCAGTGCTATATACTTGCCCCCCAAGGCTAAAGTCTGCCAGCCAGCCCCTGAATAGGGGTATATGTTATGCTAAAAAACTATAGTGCTATGGATTTTTTCAGGGAGGGGGCCCCAAACCAGTATCTTGCCTAGGGCCCTATGAGGTCTAAATCCGGCTCTGGATACATGCAGCAAACCAGTCAGTCAGTTTTAAACCAAACTTACCACAAGTCTTTCGGCTTAAAACGACTGCAAATCTCGCAATTGGTCATATGTCAATTGGGACTGGACTGGGGGGAGGGTGGAATTATCTTCATGCAGTTAACACAACAGGATAACATGAAGGGAGGATCTGTCATTCCCTATTAATGTGTCTGTTTTTATTATCATTACCCAATATCCCACTGAGTATTTTGGTCCCTTTATTTACTTGTAAAGCTGCTAATCTCCTCTATGCCGATGAGAGCAAGAGACAGACTGAGAAAGTCGTTTTAAACTAATAGTCAGCAGCTCTACGGACATATGTGATGTCTTATAAATAAAGGATAAGAATAAGAATGGCTGTGCTGTTATTGTGCACCATAAATTAAGATTTTCTAATTCAACAATGTAAAAAAAACAAACCTGAATAACATTAAATATCTTGTTTATGCTACAATATACTTGCTTACTATCAGAAGATAATGATTGCATATATTTTGACTTTGTATGCTCTCATGAATTTATTTAGTTATACTAGTAGTGAAATCTAAAAATAGACTCCTTATCTTTGTAATGTTTCAAATGCAAATGATTGTATTGAGTGTTATGAGAAGCCTATGTACACAGCAATTCTGATGGCCAGTTAGGCCCCATGTGGCTAAATTGAATGTATATCTCAGCGTGGATATGGTCCTTTACTGGTAATAACTAACCAGTTATCCAGTGTACAATAGACTTGGAGTTTTGGAAAGCAGATCAAAAGTAAATCAATCAATCATGCAGGCCACACATGCTGCTATATTGCAGCCGGTATCAGGCAACTGGCCCAATATTGTGGCATCTGCCCAAAGACAACCATAATGCCCCGCCCACAAGACCTGATGAGTCATCTACTGCTTCTGTGAACATTCTGTTGATCTGATTGGCTACAGGTTGTTCTATCCCACCCACTTTAAGGATATCCCTGACCAGCATGAGTTGAAAATTTAATACAATAAGGTGTTAAGACCCTAGTCATACACACATTCAAAATGACTATTTATTGTGTTACAAGATAATGTACAATTACATTATCAGTACAATTTAAAGTACAATTTTTGTACTTTATACAAATTTGACAAAAGTACTAATTAAAGTAAAAATATGATGCAAAAAAAAATCTCTGGTTGACTGGTAAATAGTTGTGATCATTAATCTTTATATTGCTGTCAAATATTGTATATCCTTGATTATAAAACTGAAGCTGTACATTACCATTTAAATATGTTCAATTAATTGCAGTATAGTTATAGTTTTATTTCTGTACTGAATTTCACCGATTAATTTCACACATGCAATTAAAATGACTGTAGTGAATACAGCACATAGGAACTGTCTATTACAGTGAGGAATGTAATCACTGTGCTGTATATCAGACACAGCCTTAGAACAAATATTTTCTACCAAGGTGACAATGTATCAGTAGGCTCCACTGCATCCAGGAGCCCCTCTTAGAATCTGGATTCCTTGCTGTAAACTGATCTATTTTTATTATTACCATTTATTTATATAGCGCCACTAATTCCGCAGCGCTGTACAGAGAACTCACTCACATCAGTCCCTGCCCCAATGGGGATTACAGTCTAAATTCCCTAACACACACACACAGACAGACACACAGACTAGGGTCAATTTGTTAGCAAACAATTAACCTACCAGTATGTTTTTGGAGTGTGGGAGGGAACCAGAGCACCCGGAGAAAACCCACGCAACGACGGGGAAAACATACATACATACAAACTCCTCACAGATAAGGCCATGGTCGGGAAATGAACTCATGACCCCAGCGCTGTGAGGCAGAAGTGCTAACCACTTAGCCACTGTGCTGCAATTTCTATATAGGGGTAAATAAGTGTTCAAATACATACAGTACTTATATATGACTGGTTTGTGTCATGTGAGTTTAGCCTTGTTTTTTTTATCAGAGCGCTGTACAAGTATTTCCGTGAAGAGGGCCACATATAGGTACTAAATGTTTAGGTCTCAAAGCTGCATAACCATGTTGAGCTAATTTGTTCCCTCCACTTCCTGAAGCCCTGGGAAAGGGGGTGATGATGTGGAGGCGGGTTATGAGTGGAATTACCAATCAGAAGCTGCAATCACTGAGAGTATGGCTTCTGATTGTTCCTCTAACTCTCATCCCCCGTTCACAGCCATTTTTACATGGCAAATTGATATGTTCTGCCACTTAGATGCAGCTTTAAGATTTTCCAGGTAAGAGGTTTTTCGTAAATTTGGAGCGCTATGTCTTTAATACACTAGACTTATTTCCTCCACAGTGTAGAAGAAACTGGACCAATTTTTTTTTTTACAAGATTTGTCCTTAGAAATGTCCCTGTTTTTCTGTATTGACCAAATGTACAGTATAACTCCTCTTTTTTTTATATATTATTGTTGTATATTTTTTATTGCGGCACAGTGCAGCTCAGTAGAGGAAAAGCATACATAAAAAATAGTGACATTCAAGGTAGCAATAAAATAAGTGCGGATGTGAAACAATGGCAGAAAGGACCTTGCACCTGAGAGCTTACAATCTAGCGTTGAATGCAATTGTCACCATCTTTATTCTCTGGGTTTTAAACTGCAAAAAAAAAAATACATGTTAACTCATTCAGTAAACATGTCTTGGTGTGGATTGTAGTGCACAAAAGTCCATAGAAGAAAATATAGCACAGAGGCTTATATACACTAGCTAATCAGCAGTGTTACTTGCAATTATTTTTAAATCTTTTCAGCTATCTACTAGCACATAACTTAGAGGCAGAATCGAAACACTGTATTTTAATCTGGAGCTGTAATAAAGTTTTCTGCATGTGTACCAAGAAACTGGAGAACTGGCAGTGCTATTTAATTAGGCTCACAGTCTATAAAACCATCATCCCGCACATGACACCTCTGCACATCCTCAAGGATAATTAATGGAGAAAGACTACAGGAACCGATAACATCAGAGCTGATGTATAACAGGGAAATCCTGGACAGTTTGACATGGTTGGGAGATCCCAAAATACAGCTACATTAACCAGCTAACTGGCATTCTCTTCTAGGGCATTACAAGGCATACTTGTGGCATTAAAGAGTGACCCACTAAACCTAAACTACATCGTTACTACGGTAATAGCTGTGCACGATTCCCTTTACTACGGTAATCTCAATGCCGATTTGCAAAAATATGCTTTAAAATTACAGTAGTAATGGTAATAAAGTGCAGCTATCACCATAGTAAGGATAATAGTGCACGGCCCACATTGTTCTAAAGAACAACTCGGGGAATTGATTTTTTGCCCCTATATCTCCACATGAATGGAAGATTAGGACATAATGGGACATATTCATTTAAGCGTGAAGTGCCTTCGGAGCGGACCAGAAGGCATTTTGTGTTACCGTGGCATTGCGGATTTCCCTTCGGCCCCCATAGGGTTGCTGTGCGCAGATGCAATGTCCGCGGTTAATTGAATATGCCCCAATAAAGCTCTCCCATAATCTTCCAAAACCATGCCCAGTTCTTCCAAATTCCCAACCAATCTCGCCCCTAGCTCCTCTCAACCTCACCCACATCCTTACCAGGCCAGACCCTTTGTCTGAAACCGATAATTGGGAATGTTGGGAGTTATGATATAGGATGTGTTTCTGGTCATGTTATATCTTTCTAATCATCCAAACACAGGGTAAAATTTACTAAACTGCGGGTTTGAAAAAGTGGAGATGTTGCCTATAGCAACCAATCAGATTCTAGTTATAATTTATTTAGTACATTCTACAAAATGACAGCTAGAATCTGATTGGTTGCTATAGGCAACATCTCCACTTCTTCAAACCCGCAGTTTAGTAAATATACCACAGTGTTTACCATTTGAAAACTAGCTGTTGAGAGCCTGTGGTGCTGAAAAAACCTACATCAGCTTTCCCTCAAAGCCTCCATGTGTTTGCATCCTCTAATATCTAAATTTGGTCAAATACAAGAATCCAGATCACTTTGTAATTTAGCCATATTTAGCCTTTTACAGGCTTTGATAAATCTAACCCTTACCCTTTAAACCAAAAGAACTAAAAGACATCATGGGGTTAAATATGGTTATGTGTTGAGTTGAACTTGAAACAAGTTGTATATATATATATATATATATATATATATATATATTTATTTATTATTACTAATAATTAGTGGGAAATATATATATTAAGGGAAAAAAATGTTTGTTTGCTGATGAGGCAATTATTATTTATCAAAATAACTATATATATATATATATATATATATATATATATATATACAAGTTACCCCGTGCATGATACTTTTTTGTCAAATAATGTCAGTATACCAAATTTCAGGTCATTCGGATGAGCCCTTTCTGAGAAAATAGTTTTTTCCACACACACACACACACTAACACTTGCCGCTACACATACAGGGGCGGATCTAGAAAATGTTTGTTCCCCGGGGGGGTGTGCAGGTCCGCTCGGCAGTGTCAGGCAGGGAGTGTGCTGCCCGGCTGCTCTGATTGTGTTTAAAACCCAGCAGCACACTGTCACTGCCAAACGGACCTGCACATACTGTCGGCAGCAAACCCCTGCTAGGGGGGGGGGGGCGATTGCCCCGATCGCACCCCCCTGGATCCGCCACTGTACACATGTGTGTTCATGAGGTAAAATTACCTCACAAAAATGAGTTTGACCCCTCAACTCGTCAATAATGTCAGTATAGCAAATTTCAGCCCTTTTTGAGGGTTTTTTTCCACACACACTAAGAATTTAGTAGGTCAGTGTATAACTCCGCCCAGCAGGTGGCGCTGCAGCTTGGTTTTATTTTTTCCACACACAGACAGACTAACACACGCCACTAAGCATTTATATTATAGATATATATATATATCTATAATATAAATGTCTAGTGGCGTGTGTTAGTCTGTCTGTGTGTGTGTGTGGAAAAAATAAAACCAAGCTGCAGCGCCAATTGCTGGGCGGAGTTATACACTGACCTACTAAATTCTTAGTGTGTGTGGAAAACAAAATTCAGAAAGGGCTGAAATTTGGTATACTAAGATGTTTTTAATTTGTTAATTTAATTTGTTAATTGTTAAAAGTGTTTATAAAGATTTAAAAAATATATATATATATTTCTTGAAGGAGAAGTGACAGTTGGGAGTGGTTGGTGGTTGCCGGAGGTGACAGTGGGGAGTGGTTGGTGGTTGCCGGGGGTGACAGAGCGAGAGGAGGAGTGATGTTGTTTTGTTAACCCTTCCACTCAGTGCTCTCCTGTTCCTAAATACAGTGTGCACAAATCTTTTCCCATTGCTATACAGTGTATTTGTCCCTTAGAGCAGTCTTGGTGTAGTGTACCTGGCTTCTAGTGTACTGCTGTGTGTGCATACATTGCATTTGTCCCCAAGTGCACTCCAATGTGTAAATACTGTGTATTTGAAGTCCAATGCTCCACTGTATGTATTTAAAGAAGCAGACCTTCCAAGTCTCACAGTCCGACATTTGAAGAAATAGTTATGACTGATTAACACGGAATGTGTTTTGTCATACTGTGCACATTAGATATTTACATTTTTGTTGTATATCAACTCTGACAGAGTAATAGGTGTAAATTTATCAAGCTGCGAGTTTCCGGTGGTTTGAAAAGTAGAGATGTGGCATATAGCAACCAATCAGATTCTAGTTAACATTTATTTAGTACATTCTACAAAATGACAACTAAGATCTGATTGGTTGCTAAAGGAAACATCTCCACTTTTGAAACCCGCTGGAAACTCGCAGCTTGATAAATTTACACCTATCCCTACTGTGCAGCATGGCTGTGGGAGCATGAATGCTATGTGGATGTCTCTGCTTCAGGGCCCAGAAAACTTTTTAAAATAGCCAGCAAAATGGATGGAGCAAGATATTGACAAATCCTGGAGGAAAACCTATCTCAGTCTGCCAGAGACCTAAGACTTGGAAGAAAATGTACATTCTAACAAGAGAGTAACAAAAATCATACAAAATTACAAAATGCCATTAGAATGACTAAAATCCATAAAAAATCAATGTAGTGTGTCCCTGTCAAATCCCAGACCAACTAACTGCACTACAGCTATATATATATATATATATATATATATATATATATATATATTTTTTTTTTAACAGCAGGTTCATTTAACTGTTGTTTCGCTCTAATTTAATACATTCATTTTCAGCACTCTATGCTAATTTGTTGCCTACAATTTCCTTGCAAAAAAAGACAAATTGTCAGATCTGCAAGGTATCTGGTCCCTCAATGTCTCCATGTGGGTATATGTGTATTAGTCCCCCAGTGCTCTCCTTATATACAGTATTACCCCCAGGTGCCCTCCTTATATACAATATTACCCCCAGGTGCTCTCCTCTTTGTACATGATGTTTAGTGCTCTCCTCATATACAGTATTACCCCCCGTATGTACATGAAGTGCAGCGCTCTCCTCATATACAGTATTACCCCCCTGTATGTACATGAAGTACAGCGCTCTCCTATGTGCACATGAAGCGTAGCGCTCTCCTCATATACAGTATTACCTCCTGTATGTACATGAAGTGCAGCGCTCTCCTCATATACAGTATTACCCCCGTATGTACATGAAGTGCAGCGCTCTACTCATATACAGTATTACCCCCTTATGTACATGTAGTGCAGCGCTCTCCTCATATACAGTATTACCCCCTTATGTACATGAAGTGCAGCGCTCTCCTCATATACAGTATTACCCCCGTATGTACATGAAGTGCAGCGCTCTCCTCATATACAGTATTACCCCCTGTATGTACATGAAGTGCAGCGCTCTCCTCATATACAGTATTACCCCCTGTATGTACATGAAGTGCAGCGCTCTCCTGTATGTACATGAAGTGCAGCGCTCTCCTCATATACAGTATTACCCCCTGTATGTACATGAAGTGCAGCACTCTCCTCATATACAGTATTACCCCCCTGTATGTACATGAAGTGCAGTGCTCTCCTCATATACAGTATTACCCCCTGTATGTACATGAAGTGCAGCGCTCTCCTCATATACAGTATTACCCCCTGTATGTACATGAAGTGCAGCGCTCTCCTGTATGTACATGAAGTGCAGCGCTCTCCTCATATACAGTATTACCCCCTGTATGTACATGAAGTGCAGCGCTCTCCTCATATACAGTATTACCCCCCTGTATGTACATGAAGTGCAGCGCTCTCCTCATATACAGTATGACCCCCTGTATGTACATGAAGTGCAGCACTCTCCTCATATACAGTATTACCCCCCTGTATGTACATGAAGTGCAGCGCTCTCCTATGTGCACATGAAGTGTAGTGAGCTCTCCTCATATACAGTATTACCCCCTGTATGTACATGAAGTGCAGCGCTCTCCTATGTGCACATGAAGCGTAGTGCTCTCCTCATATACAGTATTACCCCCTGTATGTACATGAAGTGCAGCACTCTCCTGTATGTACATGAAGTGCAGCGCTCTCCTCATATACAGTATTACCCCCCTGTATGTACATGAAGTGCAGTGCTCTCCTCATATACAGTATTACCCCCCTTTATGTAAGTGCACCGCTCTCCTCATATATAGTATTACCCCCTGTATGTACATGAAGTGCAGCGCTCTCCTGTGTACATGAAGTGCAGCGCTCTCCTCATATACAGTATTACCCCCTGTATGTACATGAAGTGCAGCGCTCTCCTCATATACAGTATTACCCCCTGTATGTACATGAAGTGCAGCACTCTCCTAATATACAGTATTACCCCATGTATGTACATGAAGTGCAGCGCTCTCCTCTGTGTACATGAAGTGCAGCGCTCTCCTCTGTGTACATGAAGTGCAGCGCTCTTCTGTGTGTACATGAAGTGCAGCGCTCTCCTCATATACAGTATTACCCCCTGTATGTACATGAAGTGCAGCACTCTCCTATGTGCACATGAAGCGTACTGCTCTCCTCATATACAGTATTACCCCCTGTATGTACATGAAGTGCAGCGCTCTCCTCATATACAGTATTACCCCCTGTATGTACATGAAGTGCAGCGCTCTCCTCATATACAGTATTACCCCCTGTATGTACATGAAGTGCAGCGCTCTCCTCATATACAGTATTACCCCCTGTATGTACATGAAGTGCAGCGCTCTCCTCATATACAGTATTACCCCCTGTATGTACATGAAGTGCAGCGCTCTCCTCATATACAGTATTACCCGCTGTATGTACATGAAGTGCAGCGCTCTCCTCATATACAGTATTACCCGCTGTATGTACATGAAGTGCAGCGCTCTCCTCATATACAGTATTACCCCCTGTATGTACATGAAGTGCAGCGCTCTCCTCATATACAGTATTACCCGCTGTATGTACATGAAGTGCAGCGCTCTCCTCATATACAGTATTACCCCCTGTATGTACATGAAGTGCAGCGCTCTCCTCATATACAGTATTACCCCCCTGTATGTACATGAAGTGCAGCGCTCTCCTCATATACAGTATTACCCGCTGTATGTACATGAAGTGCAGCGCTCTCCTCATATACAGTATTACCCCCTGTATGTACATGAAGTGCAGCGCTCTCCTCATATACAGTATTACCCCCTGTATGTACATGAAGTGCAGCGCTCTCCTCATATACAGTATTACCCCCTGTATGTACATGAAGTGCAGCGCTCTCCTCATATACAGTATTACCCGCTGTATGTACATGAAGTGCAGCGCTCTCCTCATATACAGTATTACCCCCTGTATGTACATGAAGTGCAGCGCTCTCCTCATATACAGTATTACCCCCTGTATGTACATGAAGTTCAGCGCTCTCCTCATATACAGTATTACCCCCCTGTATGTAAGTGCACCGCTCTCCTCATATACAGTATTACCCCCCTGTATGTAAGTGCAGCGCTCTCCTGTGTGAGCTCCAGGTAACGAGGGACCAGCTGATCACTCTCTATGGTATTCTGAGCATCTGTCAGTCTCAGCCAATCTGCACCAAGGAGGGAGCTGCTGTCACCCAATGGCAGCCACGCCCAGCCCTCCACCCCGCGAGGGGTAATTTGCTAATCACGTGACCTGGAGCGCAGGGAGTTAATCCTGGCCCCGCCCCCCCGGCAGGTTAACCCTCTCTCCACCACTAAGCAGTGATAGCAGACGGGAGCGGTTGCCATGAGAACCTCGGTCGCCCGGATGTGAAGAGATGCCGGCCGGAGCTGCCAGGGATCGCCCGGTGCCTCAGTGATATGGGGGGCGGGTAGGGGGGCCGGACGGGAGAGTGTGCGAGGCTTGGTGCGGATCTCGGCTTTCACTGAAGGGGGTAAGGATGGACGAGCCGGGGGAGCTGGCTGGAGGTAAGACATCCCGACACCTGACTGTGTTCTCTGCCGTCCTCTCTGTCATCCCAACATCCAATGCCCCATCACGACCCTCAATGTATGTCTATGTTATGTCATCCCTATGTGCCCAACATCCAATGCCCCATCAGGACCCTCAGTGCAATGTATGTCTATGTAATGTCATCCCTATGTGCCCAGCATCCAATGCCCCATCAGGACCCTCAATGTATGTCTATGTTATGTCATCCCTATGTGCCCAGCATCCAATGCCCCATCAGGACCCTCAATGTATGTCTATGTTATGTCTTCCCTATGTGCCCAGCATCCAATGCCCCATCAGGACCCTCAATCTATGTCTATGTAATGTCATCCCTATGTGCCCAGCATCCAATGCCCCATCAGGACCCTCAATACAATCTATGTCTATGTTATGTCATCTCTATGTGCCCAACATCCAATGCCCCATCAGGACCCTCAATACAATGTATGTCTATGTTATGTCATCCCTGTGTGCCCAACATCCAATGCCCCATCAGGACCCTCAATGCAATCTATGTCTATATAATGTCATCCCTATGTGCCCAACATCCAATGCCCCATCAGGACCCTCAATGTATGTCTATGTTATGTCATCCCTATATGCCCAACATCCAATGCCCCATCAGGACCCTCAATGCAACCTATGTCTATGTAATGTCATACCTGTGTGCCCAACATCCAATGCCCCATCAGGACCCTCAATGCAATCTATGTCTATATAATGTCATCCCTATGTGCCCAGCATCCAATGCCCCATCAGGACCCTCAGTGCAATGTATGTCTATGTTATGTCATCCCTATGTGCCCAGCATCCAATGCCCCATCAGGACCCTCAATACAATCTATGTCTATGTACCTGCTGCATCCTTTCCCCTTACAGCCCTTTATTAATGTTACCTGCTGCATATTCATTCATCCCTAATATCCCTCTATTATTACTGGACCTCAGCCCCAACATCACCCTGTTGTACATTCACCACCAATATCCCTGTATATTACTGTGCTGGACAATCACCCCCCAACATCCCCCCATGTATACCCTTCCAGACTGTCCATCTATCTATTGCTGGACTCTCACCCCAGTATGCTTCTATCTACCTTACATTGCTGCATTGTGAGACATTCCTTCCAAAATACCTCCAGCTATATTACCCTGCTGGACCCTAACTTCCACTTTCCACCTGTCTCTATTATATATGGACCCTTACTCCCAAGATCCCCCTACCCGCATTACTCTGCTGGATGCTCGCTACAACTTCCTTTTATGTATATCACACTTCGGACTCTCACCCTTAGCATCCTCATGGACACACATCCCAATGGACCTCTCTCTATGTTATAATGTGTATCCTACCCCCCAACATCCCTCCTTCTCAGTTACACAGCTGGACCCTCACTTCCCTCATCCCTATTTCTATATTACCCTGCTTGACCCTCAACCCCAACATCCTTTATCTCTTACATTGCTGCATCCACCCGTATCCCTCTGTCTAGAGTATATATAATGCCCAGCTGAACTCTTGCCCCCAACATCTCTTTTCATAATCACCCCCCCATCTGTCTATACTATACCTATAATGTTCCTTGACCCCAACTTTTAACATCTTAGTTTATGCATTCACATCTCCATATCACTTTTACTTACTTTCATGCACATAAAAGTCCTGGAAACTAAATTCCCCACCTTACCTACTTGCATGCGTATAAAAAGCGTTGGTCCTTAAAACCTCTACTTATAGGCCAGCTCAGCCATGCTCACATTTATCAATGTATCAGTGCTGGACTTAAACATACCTCTGTATAACGCTGTTGGACCCTTACACCCCTACATTTAACACTGATGGGTCTAAATCACTTCTTTATAAAACACTTCTGGGCCATTCCATCTCTGTATAATACTACTAGACCTTCACAACTCTCTCTATAACAATGCCAATACTTTACATCTCTATATACAGTAACACTGCTGGACCTCTCCATCGTTTCAAAGCACATTGCTGTACTCTTCAATCTCTCCACATAGCACTGCTGAACTTTGATATCTCTCCATATAACTCTGCAGAACTTTCATATCTCTCCATATAACTCTGCAGAACTTTCATATCTCTCCATATAACATTGCTGGACCTTCAAACGGTTATGTGTAAAGTACTGGACTTTTACAAATCTACTTTTTTTCATTCATCGGTTTCTTATATTGCACTCCTTTAGTTGAGGTTACCCTATTACTACCATCGTTATCATTGTCCATTAATTATATGTAGAATTTTCCACACACTGTCGTCTCCAGTTGCAGATAATTTATGGCCAGGAATGAGTTAACACATGGTTACTGCTCTGTCCTATACATGAGCAGCCATGACTTTTTTTTTAATTTCTAGAAAGGAATTAACCCTGGTATTGTTGCTGGCCCGTTATCTTGGGTATTATTCGGTAGATTATCTATCTAGCTCATCATGTTAATTGCACCAAACCTCACTTACGGAGCATCATCTCCTGCATTCATAAATGTGTATTCTTTTTGCTCACGAAGCAGTCCTCTGATTATACACAAGGGTTAATGGATTATGTATAGTGGATTATCGCTTCAGCTATCCTCACCCTCATAAGAAACATATATGCAGATGTGTTATTGCTAGAGAAAGCTCAGTACTATACAAGTCTTTATAGCTAGATTTAATCGTGAAATATATTGTTATGGAGGCTGATTTGATATCTACACTGATATACACCATCTTACAGTGTCTTCATATCACCATCTTCTCTTTTCAGTTTTCTATTGCTAATGAGGGTATATAATGCCGGTGATGTGTCAGTATTCTTTAGTACGTAAGATTGGGTGTTAGAGATTCACTGTGTTTATGTCTCCTTGTATAATATACCACTAAGTTATATACAACCTGTCTATATTACACTCATACAATGAGGAAAGTGTATATGTTTTTTATATGGGTGCTCTGGTTTAGAGGTCATTCAAAGCTCGTGGGTTTGAGTGCACGCTACACTAGTGACAACAAGCATTTGGTGGGGACGATGAAAAGAGACAATGCAGATTTTTAGCCAGTCTTTTCTTCCTCTAGTAGTACTGAAATTAGATTTCTTTTCACACTTTCCATAGGTCTAAACAGAGTTTGAAGGCACCAGTGCACTGAAACTAAATTCAACTTGGTTTTCTCCCTTTAAAATACCAACATACACAGACCATGTATTATGTTCCATGGTACATATCCTAAATGTCAGCATCTCTTCTAGCAAGCAGTGTACCTTTAAGAGATTAATCACAATACACCGAATGTAATCCTTTGTCCTTCTGTGCCTCACGTAACACAGGAAACAGATCTCATGCTTGGAGATTTCTGTGCCATTTCGATTTTTGTACTTTAATTATTTTATCTAGTGGTGTCATTGTAGAGTCAAGACGATGATGGCTTTTGAGCACAGATCTTTTTTTTTTTTTTAAGATTAATATCGGAGTGAATTCCAGCGCTACTGTTACTTGTGTATACTTACTATTTTACATTTCTGTCTTGATATTGCATAGAATGGGAATTACTTGAAAGCTTTTTTGGGTGAGACATTCCCAGAATAATCATTTGCAAGAAACCATATTTATGTAAGCTGAAATTTACGTTACTGTCAGTATGTAGAATCACAATTCTGATGTCTTAGTCTTACAGTGCCCCCAAGTGATCTGTAGGGGTTTCTTTGTAACCCATTGTCTCCCAAAACAATGCATCTGTAATACTGAACACTATTGGGGCTACTGACTGCAACCTGTGTTTCAGTAGCCTCAATATTAACTCTTACTGGTCACCCTCAAACACTTTAGACCATCATGTTGGTTTTCTATTTACTACATTGTTTGTATGATATAAATACAAATCTAAACCCACCATGTGTTTTGCACATTTAACTTTCTTGTATATAGACCCCTTTCCAGTATCTTGAAGCTGTATAAAAATCTTGAATGCGTTGGACCCAAAACATGGGTCACCAAACCGTTAATGGTGAGACTTTATGAGAATTGTTTGCAGATCTATTGTGATCTACTAATGACTTAGAATGTTTCTATAGTCTTATTCTGTGGTCCTCCGTTTCCTATGTACTATATTTTATACTTAATTGTAGACAGCAGTAAAGTAATTAAGAGGAAGGAAATTAATTAAACATTTCAACTGTCACAAAGCTAAGTCTCAGGATGAATTTGTGTCATTGCTGGGAAAAGTTGGGAAGCCCTGATCTATTAATATTTATTTACTTATAGGGTGTCTCAGATCCCGTAGCGCAGAGCACTTGTACACTTTAGGGGCACATTTATCAACCACTGCATAAAATGAAAAATGAAAAATAGTTTTCAATCCTTATTGCATTGATAAGGATTGAACTATTTCTCATATTTAGGAAAAAAGCAACAGAGGAACAGCAGTTCCGAAAAATTGCTGTTCCTGTGAAGTGCAAAACTTACTCACCACTGTCTCTTCACTTCTCACTCCAGTGCGTATGCGCCGATTGAAAACCTCGGGCATGCGCACAAACATCCCTGCACTATACAGTTGCAGAAAGAGAGCGGTGAGTGACAGGGATGGATCACATGATCCCTCCACACATGCGCTGTGAAGCTCTGCTCTTCGGAGCCGAGCTGACAGCACTGAAACTCTTCAATAATGATAATGTATGTGCATACATTAGCATTCTATAAAAACGATATTTTTTTTTCTAGCAAACTTTAGTAAATAGCAATACTGAGCAGTGCTCATACATTGTTATGGGGACTGCTCAGTAAAAAGAAGAGATATGCAGAGCAGCAGATATCTATGCAGTGATGGTAAATAAGAATTTTGCGGTTAATCGTTTTTGGGGATTGAACACACTTTTTAGTTTATATATATAGGCCCCAAAGAGAGACATAAGTAATACAGTGAGCAAGCTCACAAATAAATGAAACCAGTTACACCTAATGGGGCATAAATTAGTCTAAGCACAAATCTGTAGGGGCTCGCACAGAATGTAGCAAAATAAATGACAGGTCATACATGGCAGACAGATAGTAGACAGACATCAGAGAGAGTAGCCTGCCAGTGAGAGCTTACATTCTAAAGGGAGGGGAGGTAAGAGACAGGAAGAGCAATATAGAGTGTAAGCTGTATATACACTGTAACTGCTGTCAAGCAGATACATTACTGTTGGTGATATATAGCACTAATAGTGAGTATATCGCTATCAGTGATAAAAGATAGTCAGATTTCAGCAGAAGCTAATTATGTACACTGTATTTTAAGTAGCTTTACACTCTTGGAAAACAGGTTACATAACCATGTCTATATACTATTACATTTCTGTGGAAAACAACTGTGTCCCAACTTCACTCTATTGGGTATCAGCATGGTGATAAGAAGAGTAGCTGGATAGATGGCCATCTGTAAGTCCTGGGCTTTCTAGACAGTCTTACACATGACAGCCAGTTCCTGATTGGCTGTGGTACTCTCCCAATTGTAAGGAATTGGCTACCATTTGTAGCAGTGCATCCAATCCTGGCAGTGTCTCAACAAGCATCAGCTGTATCCACCCAATAGAGTTCAGAACATAGCTAAATTGCGTAAACAGCTCGTTTCCAATGGCCAAAGTAACCCCACCAAAGTAATATATTGGGGGAAGTTGTATAAACTCTCCCAAGTAGAAAACTAGTTTTAATTTTATCATTGCCATTATTCAAAGGTGTTTTACAATTATAATGTATTGCAGTTTTTGCTGTATTTAGCATATTGTACCCTTTATTAAATTATTCAATTGGGAATCTGCACATAAAGGATACTTTACTATAGAAGATAGTAAAACTGGATACAAACCTATGCAGTTATCGTGCAGATCACACGATTCACTACCGTTTGGTCAGATATTGCAAAAGTGTGTGCGCTCCCACGATCATGTCTGTCGATTTGGTTTTATAAACGTCCAGAAAATCTTGATCAGCGATGGAACGTTGTCTTTTCAGCAGATGGTTATGAGACATGATGATAACAGAACTGAAGGTACATTGTGTAGATCATACTTGCCAACATTTTAGATTTGGCTTCCGGGAGCTGCCGGGGGGAGGTGAGCGTGCAGGGGGCGGGGCTCCGAAAAGCGCGTCATTTTGGCCCGGTGAATTGCGGCGTTTGAACCGAATTCTGCCCACTTCATTAGGAAGTGGGCAGATCAGGGAGATTGCCACACTCTCCCGGGAGTCCGGGAGACTCCAGCGAAATGTGGGAGCCTCCCGGACATTCCGGGAGAGTTAGCAGGTATGGTGTAGATGTGTACACATAAATCGGCATGCTCATGAGGACTTCCAGTGGTTGGTGAAATCGTTAGAGACATTGCATCTGCAGTATGATTGCATAAGTGTGTACCCAGCTCAGACGTTTGATAGTCAGCAGATCGTGTGTATGTGTCATTATATACATAGTAATAAAATCAGGGAGGATTCTATAAATGTGTTGTGGACGCTCTGTTTATCCTTGGCTGTACTTCCTGTGTGATTAATGGCTGAGCTGGTGTGGATCGTGTTCCCAGTAACCATGTAGCAGCAGTGCTTCCCTCGAGTGTTCTTACTTTTAATGCTGGTCATTTGTAAGCTCTGATAATAGTCTTCTGTGATATTTGTAGTGGGAGGTCTGCTCAGAGCCCAGGAGATGAGTTAATTTTTATAAATATCTGTGAGTGTAGATCAATATGTGGCCTTTCTATGCCCAAGAGGCGTCCTATTATACATATGTTTGTGCTTTCTAATGGTACAGACTGTGTTATTAACTAGTGATGTTGTGTTTTTTTATGCAAGACATCAGTCTCACGTCCCTCCTTGCTACTTGCCCTGTTGTCTTCTATTCTTCACTATCGCAACATAAAGATATAATAACTTGGAGGCAGACAGATGTTTAAGTAGCCAGATTTTTTTTCCTTCTTAATTGCTTATGTAATTCAGTGTTATGGCAAATAAACGCCATAAAATGTGATTTATTATGTGTAGGATGAAGGGCATAGTAACAAATTAATTTGACCATATAATCTATTTTATTGCAGAATAAAGATGTATATGCAATTAAGTGTTATCCTTAAGTTATTCAGTGGTGCTCAATCTTTATTTAGCTTATTAGGGCTTCATATATCAGTGTGCCATTGTCCTAGGACAATAGCACACTGATATATGGAGCTTTAAAGGCAAGTTTTGCCTTTAAAGCCATTACCGCTTTAAATTTACCACGCAAAGTTGCCAGATATCGTCGATTTGCAAAAATCGCTATTTGATACATTTACCCCTAGGAACTTAATCAGGGGCCCATCGCACACCTAGGGGGGAATTCAATTGATCGCAAGATATTTTTTAACACAGCGTTAAGTCATTTTAACGCTGCTTTTTTATAATTTTCGAGCGGTTTAACTTTACCCACGATTCAATTCCCTTTTTAACGCTCAGTTTTTTTCATGAAACGGTCCTCTCACGTTCCAGTAGAAGGTCTATTGAAAGTATATGGTGTGTGAGAGGCAGCCGTGTTAAAAGCTATTCAATTGTTTTTTAACGCGCAGCGTTAAACAGGCAAATATGCTGTTTTATCTCGCACCTCTTTGGCGAGTGCTTAAAATAAAAAACCTAAGCAAACCATTTGAATTCATGTAATATTGAAAAAAAAAAGATAAACTATGTTTATCAGTAAAGCCTAACAATAAAAAGTTGATTTTCTTGTGGAAAAAATAATGAAATCACTAATTAAATATATTAAATATATTTATGTATGTTTTTGGTACAAATATGTTTGCACTAATGTGTTTTGACATGGTATAGATGATTCTATAGTAAACAATAGTGAAATGAAAAAATATTCTAAAGAAAGTAATGCAGATATTATCAACTAGAATGGTTGTGTAATGCAATCTAATGTATGCCAATCCTTTTTTTGTGTTATACATGACCACGTTAAACACTCCCCTTCACTCCCCTAAAAACTCGCAAACACCAATAATTAATGCGCGGGGGCAGGATTCCCTCTTTTTCAATTGAATTGCACGAGTTTTAACACCGTGTTTACTAAAAACGGTCGCTATAGCCGTTAAACACCCGTGTGTGGTTTTTTTTTTTTTTTACGCTGCTGGAAAAAAACCAACTTGCGGTCAATTGAATACCCCCCATAGTGTTAACTTTTTGTTAGCAATAAAAATAACGTCTTTAAACTACACTCGCAGCAGCCAAAATATTCTTTATTATTTCAACATTGTACAATAAACAAAGAACAAATGGTTGTTCTTGTTGTTACTGACATTATGTTGACAATAAGAGATTCATATTGTGACAATATTTGTTTACAAACAATGGATTGGTTGCCAAATGAGTCAGCAAAATATTTAGGTTGAATAAGCACATGGATATCCTCCATGTGAGCAGTAACGACACACCACAGGCTTCAACCATTGTTACTGACCATTCACACAACTTTCATGTCTCCTTTCACCTACAGTCATACACTACTCTCACTATACTCCCACACACCACCGCACATTCCCCTCACACATCTCCCACCACACCTCTGCATAATCTCCCCCACGCTCACCTCTGTGCGGTCTCCCCCCACGCTCACCTCTGCATAATCTCCCCCACGCTCACCTCTGTGCGGTCTCCCCCACGTTCACCTCTGTACGGTCTCCCCCCACGCTCACCTCTGTATGGTCTCCCCCCACGCTCACCTCTGTACGGTCTCCCCCCACGCTCACCTCTGTGCGGTCTCCCCCCACGCTCACCTCTGTACGGTCTCCCCCCACGCTCACCTCTGTATGGTCTCCCCCCACGCTCACCTCTGTACGGTCTCCCCCCACGCTCACCTCTGTATGGTCTCCCCCCACGCTCACCTCTGTGCGGTCTCCCCCCACGCTCACCTCTGTACGGTCTCCCCCCACGCTCACCTCTGTGCGGTCTCCCCCCACGCTCACCTCTGTCCGGTCTCCCCCCACGCTCACCTCTGTCCGGTCTCCCCCCACGCTCACCTCTGTCCGGTCTCCCCCCACGCTCACCTCTGTGCGGTCTCCCCCCACGCTCACCTCTGTACGGTCTCCCCCCACGCTCACCTCTGTGCGGTCTCCCCCCACGCTCACCTCTGTCCGGTCTCCCCCCACGCTCACCTCTGTACGGTCTCCCCCCACGCTCACCTCTGTACGGTCTCCCCCCACGCTCACCTCTGTGCGGTCTCCCCCCACGCTCACCTCTGTGCGGTCTCCCCCCACGCTCACCTCTGTCCGGTCTCCCCCCACGCTCACCTCTGTCCGGTCTCCCCCCACGCTCACCTCTGTCCGGTCTCCCCCCACGCTCACCTCTGTGCGGTCTCCCCCCACGCTCACCTCTGTACGGTCTCCCCCCACGCTCACCTCTGTGCGGTCTCCCCCCACGCTCACCTCTGTGCGGTCTCCCCCCACGCTCACCTCTGTGCGGTCTCCCCCCACGCTCACCTCTGTGCGGTCTCCCCCACGCTCACCTCTGTGCGGTCTCCCCCACGCTCATCTCTGTGCGGTCTCCCCCACGCTCACCTCTGTCCGGTCTCCCCCCACGCTCACCTCTGTCCGGTCTCCCCCCACGCTCACCTCTGTCCGGTCTCCCCCCACGCTCACCTCTGTGCGGTCTCCCCCCACGCTCACCTCTGTGCGGTCTCCCCCCACGCTCACCTCTGTACGGTCTCCCCCACGCTCACCTCTGTACGGTCTCCCCCCACGCTCACCTCTGTGCGGTCTCCCCCCACGCTCACCTCTGTGCGGTCTCCCCCCACGCTCACCTCTGTGCGGTCTCCCCCCACGCTCACCTCTGTACGGTCTCCCCCACGCTCACCTCTGTGCGGTCTCCCCCACGCTCACCTCTGTGCGGTCTCCCCCACGCTCACCTCTGTACGGTCTCCCCCCACGCTCACCTCTGTGCGGTCTCCCCCCACGCTCACCTCTGTGCGGTCTCCCCCCACGCTCACCTCTGTACGGTCTCCCCCACGCTCACCTCTGTACGGTCTCCCCCACGCTCACCTCTGTGCGGTCTCCCCCCACGCTCACCTCTGTGCGGTCTCCCCCACGCTCACCTCTGTGCGGTCTCCCCCACGCTCACCTCTGTGCGGTCTTCGTGTACCTGTGAACCATACTGATTTTCCAGCCACACATACAGGTTGAATTAGCACATGGATATCCTCCATGTCAGCAGTAGCGCCACGTCAAGGCTTCAACCATTGTTACTGACCATTCACACACCTTTCATGTCTTCATTCACTGATAGTCATACACCTCCGCGCACCACCTCCGCGTGGTCCCACCTCGCGCACCACCTCCGCGTGGTCCCACCTCGCGCACCACCTCCGCGTGGTCCCACCTCGCGCACCACCTCCGCGTGGTCCCACCTCGCGCACCACCTCCGCGTGGTCCCACCTCGCGCACCACCTCCGCGTGGTCCCACCTCGCGCACCACCTCCGCGTGGTCCCACCTCGCGCACCACCTCCGCGTGGTCCCACCTCGCGCACCACCTCCGCATGGTCCCACCTCACGCACCACCTCCGCATGGTCCCACCTCACGCACCACCTCCGCACACATACACACAATATGACTAATCAGAACATTTGCCATCTCCTGCCAAATACACAACTTCCTGCAACATCTCCTTGCCAATCTCTCGCCATTGTAATAGAAGCATGACTTATAGATCCTTTTAAGTGGCTAAGGGAGCATGGAAGGACGTGACAAAACGCAGTTCCGGCACCTGGAATACTGTGTACAAATCTAGAGGCCATATCATCAAAAAGCCCCAAAAAATTACAAACGATTCAGTGAAGGGCTTCTAAAATGGTGCATACGCTATGTAACAAACATGATCAGGAGAGACTACATGCTAAATATTTTACTGCTTAGGGGACAGAAGGGAGTGATAGAGACGTAAAGATATTAATAGTTCAGGATGGCCTTATTCTTTACAATAAGAGAATTTCTAGAATAAGGAGACACGTTTGGAGGGAAAGAAGCGTGATGGATTCATGTAATAATCTTTCATCATTGGTAAGGAGTCATACCCCACTCCCCCAGTTGGTACCACCCTATTTGTGTCTCCCCCTTTACATGTGTTCTCCTAATATTCCATCACCCTCTGTACCTCTTGGTCCTGTTTTCTTAAGCTTAGGCCTACTTCCCGCTGATTCCTTCCATCACTCTCACTCACTGTCCCTCATATAATTTGATCTACATTACCGTGTTACCTGTATTTTTTATTCATTCCCTATGTCTGGTCTTTCTATTTTGTTCTTCATGTATCATGTTATGTGTTATGGATCGTAGCTTTTTGTGTATGTCATGTATGGCGCTGCAGACCCTTTGTGGCGCCTTATAAATAAAACATAATGATAAAAATAATAGGTATAGTTATCCAGAGGACAGTAAAGCAAGAGTGGCCTCTAGCAAGGTCTCTAACTTGCGTTGGACTCTTATGTGGGTAGTCAGAATAGCCAAATTTTATAGTTATTAAATATTTTGCATTAAAGAGAAACAGAGCACAATGTATTATATTTATATTGGTATATATATATATATATATATATATATATATATATATATATATATATATATATATATATAATATATATAGCATGATACCCAAAACTATGAACATGGTGTCTTAACAGTGTAACAAATATAATTAAAACAAAAATAACAGTGATGCTTGTGCACCTAATTTTAGAAGTCAGCAATCCATATATAGAGTTGGTTTTAGTTCTACGAAGCTTATGTTTGCACAATTGTGTGATTGCAGGAAATGTTACGGTATTAAGATGCTGTAATGGTCTTCCCTCTAATTTGCATAGAATACCACTAGCATTAGGGAGAGAGTTCCAGCAGAGCAGAGGTTGGAGATAAGTAAAATATTATAAAAGATAGATAAAACAAAATTGAAATAAATTAAAACAAAAAATAAATAAAACAAAATTTATTGAACAGATGACTAGCATTGTATATAGGGATTTCAGTTTTAACCAAAAACCTGAAAAAACCCTTCAAGGATTTTCAGTTAAAATGGAAAAATCTTGAAATCTGTTTGCTGGTCAGGGGTACTCCGCAGAATTAGGTGGGATTCCAAACTCTATATGGGTGCTTTAGCCAGTCTCCCTGCCAGCACTACTGCTCTGCTCTTACACAGGAATCCAATACAGAAGCAGCACATCCGCTTCCTGTCTTTACCACTATTAACTGTGGATGCCAAGAGGGAAATCCCAAGGGCTTCCCAAAATGGGCTGGGGAAATACAAAGGTGCCCTTCACTGGAGGAGGGAAGGTGGGCAATATACAAATACATTGTGAAAAAAACATGTCCCCGGCAATATCTCCCTTCTACTACAGAGACCTCGTACCCTTCTATTGGGATCCTGTCCCTTGACTTCCTCTCCTCTTTCCACTGGGATCTTCTGTCTTTTTCCTGATACTTCTCATCTCTTCTGTGGCTCTCTGCCCACTGATACCTTCTCTTCTCTCCAGGCACCCTGTCCCCTCCCACTGGAACCCTCTATCCTTCTCCTGATACCTGTTATCTCTTCTGTGGCTCTCTGCCCACTGATACCTTCTCTTCTCTCCAGGCACCCTGTCCCCTCCCACTGGAACCCTCTATCCTTCTCCTGATACCTGTTATCTCTTCTGTGGCTCTCTGCCCACTGATACCTTTTCTTCTCTCCAGGCACCCTGTCCCCTACCACTGGAACCCTCTATCCTTCTCCTGATACTTCTCATCTCTTCTGTGGCCCTCTGCCCACTGATTCCTTCTCTTCTCTCCAGGCACCTTGTCCCCTCCCACTAGAACCCTCCATCCTTCTCCTGATACCTGTTATCTCTTCTGTGGCTCTCTGCCCACTGATTCCTTCTCTTCAGGCACCTTGTCCCCTCCCACTACAACCCTCTATCCTTCTCCTGATACTTCTCATCTCTTCTGTGGCCCTCTGCCCACTGATTCCTTCTCTTCTCTCCAGGCACCTTGTCCCCTCCCACTAGAACCCTCCATCCTTCTCCTGATACCTGTTATCTCTTCTGTGGCTCTCTGCCCCCTGATTCCTTCTCTTCTCTCCAGGCACCTTGTCACCTCCCACTAGAACCCTCCATCCTTCTCCTGATACCTGTTATCTCTTCTGTGGCTCTCTGCCCCCTGATTCCTTCTCTTCTCTCCAGACACCCTGTCTCCTCCCACTATAACCTTCTATCCTTCTCCTGATACCTGTTATCTCTTCTGTGGCCCTCTGCCCACTGATACCTTCTCTTCTCTCCAGACACCCTGTCTCCTCCCACTAGAATCCTCTATCCTTCTCCTGATACCTGTTATCTCTTCTGTGGCCCTCTGCCCACTGATTCCTTCTCTTCTCTCCAGACACCCTGTCCCCTCCCACTAGAACCCTCCATCCTTCTCCTGATACCTGTTATCTCTTCTGTGGCTCTCTGCCCCCTGATTCCTTCTCTTCTCTCCAGACACCCTGTCTCCTCCCACTATAACCCTCTATCCTTCTCCTGATACCTGTTATCTCTTCTGTGGCCCTCTGCCCCCTGATTCCTTCTCTTCTCTCCAGACACCCTGTCCCCTCCCACTAGAACCCTCCATCCTTCTCCTGATACCTGTTATCTCTTCTGTGGCCCTCTGCCCACTGATACCTTCTCTTCTCTCCAGACACCCTGTCTCCTCCCACTAGAACCCTCTATCCTTCTCCTGATATCTGTTATCTCTTCTGTGGCCCTCTGCCCACTGATTCCTTCTCTTCTCTCCAGACACCCTGTCCCCTCCCACTAGAACCCTCTATCCTTTTCCTGATACCTGTTATCTCTTCTGTGGCCCTCTGCCCCCTGATTCCTTCTCTTCTCTCCAGACACCTTGTCCCCTCCCACTAGAACCCTCTATCCTTCTCCTGATACCTGTTATCTCTTCTGTGGCCCTCTGCCCACTGATACCTTCTCTTCTCTCCAGGCACCTTGTCCCCTTCCATTGGGATCCTGTCCATTGATTTCCTCTCCTCTTTCCCCTGACACCTCTTTATTCACTGACACCTTCTCTTCTCTCCTGTCCCCTCCCATGATATTCTGTCCTCTGACTTGCTCTCTTCTATCACTCTCTGCATTTGTCCTGACACCCTCCTTTTCCCCTTATATCCTGTCCCCTCCCTCGGCGTCTTGTCCACTTGAGAAGATAAACTCCAAATTTTTACATGTGAAAAATGGAATAATAAACACAGAATTCCCATAAAAAAATGTGTTATGTTTTAAGATAAAATGAAAAGTTAGACGCGATATATCCCTGAACCCTCCAACAGCCTACTGCTGCTCTCTTCTCTCCTACTAAGGTGAGCCTGCTTTATAATGGCTGAGCGGGTGTCAGTGCCGTGGGATATGTCAACGATGACCATGGACGATTGGCGTTGACACCACCACCGGCTCTTTGAATAGAATAGAGGAGACCTTTTGCGCGTCCAGGAGCTTTGTTGGATCAGGGTAATGTTGAAAAGTATAACTTTTATCTTAATGAAGTCCATCCAAAACATTTATTTTAGTTGTGAGTGGAATTCGTTGAAGAAAAAATCCACTTATACTAATATTTTATGGTAAAACTCTACTAGCAGAACGGTAGGAGTCTGGTAATTGGGACATACTTGTTCATGTTGTTCCTGTTGATGTCTGGAGAATTTTCAGTATCTCTGGTGCTGATGATACTCATGTTGAGAACAACTGATTGGACAGCATTGACTTCTGTGATCTAGACTGGTCATCTTTCCGGCTTCCATTGTTGACAAGTTTGACAATCATCAATAAATTGACTTCAGTCTATTAAAAATAATGTAGATCTTTGTGAGTTTGTAAAAAAAAAAAAAAAGATGATGTATAAATTTATAACATCCTGCTGACAATGCTAAACTTCATATAACATGCAACAAACAAGTGCAATCATCCTGATAAAGTTTGGTGACCCCTTATTTGTAATCCCTGAAGCCCCTTGTAACTTGCTTTTATTTTCCTTGTTTACTTTTTACTAGAGATGGGCGGGCTCGGTTCCCCGAGAACCGAACCCACCCGAACTTCACCTATCCGAATACCGAGCTGAGCAGGCTCGGTACTCTCCCGCCCGTTCGGAATCGAAATCGAGGGAAAACGTCATCATGACGTAGTCGGATCTCAGAGCTTGGTTCTCGCGATATTTGAAAAGCATAAATTCCCGCCTACACAGCAATCCATCGCCATTTGACAGAGGGAGAGAGCAGGGTTAGGTCACAGGCTGTATTAGAGCAGGGACAGAGCAATAATTGTACACCTTATTCTTTGTATTATTATTTCAATTGTAATCTATTGAATTCTATTATTATTACCAATTATATAAGCAATTGTTAGAGCAGGAAGAGAGGAGGATAGAGGAGGCTTTTTTTTTTTTTTTCAATATTTTGCACTACAAGTGCTTTGGGGTGTCCCAAATTCCCCAGTGTGAAACACTAATTTTTCTGGCTGCCAAAAGTCATATTTAACAGTATCTATCTATACAATATTTTGCACTACAAGTGGTTTGGGCTCATTAAAATGGATTCAAAGCAGTCCACATATGAGCAGAATCAGCAAGCAGGTGCTGGCACCAGTCCTGATGGTAGTGTTCCCAGTACCTCATCTGGTAAAGCCTATGTAAAAGTACATAGTCTTTTTAAATCAGGGGAAAAAACACACCCCAAAAATAAAATAAGTATACTTATAAGTATAAGTATAACTGTAGGGTGCAATCTACCCCCAAATAGGAAAGGGACTTGGGGCATTTCTATATTATGTACAGTCTTGAAAGGCTGCTGTTTTGGCAATTTCTCAATAAGGGTAGGGTGTCATACATACACTGAGCCCAAACTGGCTTTGTCCATTTCAATTAATATTGTACAGTCTATAACGGCTGAATTTTTTACTATTTTCTACAAGTGGAGGGGGGCCTATAGAGACAGAAACCAAACTGCCTTTGTCCATTTCTTTATATATTTAACTATAAGTGTAGGGTGTAATATACACCCAAAGACGATGGCTGCATTGCCAATATGCATAGATGGAGAGGAAGACAATCTGGTTTGTGTGTAGAATTAATGACGGCCTACCAGGAATTAAACTGTTTTTTTCATAATTATATAGCTTTACAATTACATTACTTATCCAAGAAACAGGTGGAGCACTAAATTGGGTTATTTTATGCTCCAAAACATTGATTTTTAAACAAAATTGCAAAACAAAACCAAACAAAACCAAAACCAAAACACGCAAGGGCGGTTTGGCAAAACCAAAACCAAAACACGGGGGTCAGTGAGCATCTCTACTTTTTACATACGTCAGTAAAAAGCTGTTAGTTAAACAAAAACAATCCAACGTTGCCATCTTGTATGACGTATACATTTATTTTGTTGAGATAGCACAGAAGGTAAAGATGAGGCCTTCCAATCCATTCTCGTCTTCTTATTTTGCTAAATGACATCTTGTCTGAGGGTTTTATTACATAGCCGCGTCCATACAAATTCATTTCAGGTTTCCATTAGCTGCTAAATGAGCCTGATTTGTTGCGCCTCACGCCTGTCAGTGTTCTCTCCGCTCTTTGCACTGGTTTAAATAATTGCCTATTTGCAGTGCTGGGCCTCTATCCCCTATATCAGCTGGATAATAATGGAAATAGATCCCTGCCACAAGCGTTTCAGGGATAATTTTGTGAGTCAAGGACCTGCCCATACCGTGCATCGCTAAATGTAATATTGGAATTGCTTTGGAGTTTAAATAATGTGGTTCAATAAATATTAAGGTATAAAGGCTATAGAATATTAATAGATAGTGATAAATTGTACTGGGCAATATTGAAAACCAGGAACATTTCCATGGACTGAAATATCCAGGAACACATCACCCAGGAATCTCCCTGGAAATTATAGAGCCAACTATCCTATGACACCGTCATATATGAAGAACCCAGTAGTGTTGCTGTTCCTGATAGTCGTTCTGCTGCGACTACCATGCTATATTCAAAGCCACTTCAATCTTCAACATACTTGCCTACTTTCGGCAAGTTCTGTCCGGGAGAGGGGCGTGACTGGAGGACGCGAGGGGGCGGGGAGCGGCCAAACGTGGCATTTTGGCCCCGGAACGGAAATGCCATTTTGTCACGGGGCAGGGCCAAAATGATGCAATTCACAGCAAATCGCGTCATTTTGGGAAGGCAGTTGCAGGATGCGGGAGACCTGCCTGCTCTCCTGGGAGTCCGTGAGACCGATCCGAATTTTGGGAGTCTCCCGGACATTCCGGGAGAGTTGGCAAGTATGATCTTCAATATACGCCCATTGAACGCCTATGAAACTCGCCAGCCCTGTGTTTTCCTGCACATAGCAAGCTGCATAAGTGCTAAATTCCTAACGCATAAGCTCTGTGAACACTGCAGACAGCATTGGCAGAACGAACCGCGTGTCAGGTACTTAGAGCTTATGTGAATTAAAATAAAAAACATACTGATCTGGTATAGAACATTTGCTGGGTCCACCAATAGCCTGATGTCTAATAGCCCCACTCCACAATCTAACTGCTCGCCTGTGTTCATTCCTTTTTCCCATCAACATCCCATTCACATTACTGGCTTCTACATTAGATGAAGGTAGAATTATCTCTTTGAAGAAGGAGTAAAACCGTCAACTATTGTTTTGTAAGTTTCAGACTAGTTCCTTTCTAGATGTATTACTAAATGTTAGGACAGTTCATTTATTTATGACCATGCACTTTTTGGCTTGGTGTTTTACAACCAAATACCATATAAATCGAATGATCCTCAATGCCTAGAGCTTTATCTGGAGGATTTGCAGACAACCTGTCAATTCTACATACTATAAACACTGCTTACATGAGCAAATAGTGTGACATTACAAAGAAAGTGACATTGATTACACCAAATGTAAGTCTTTGTTTAATGTTATATGAGATAAAAAATGCAGAAATGAACACACATGATTTAGGGCTTGTACACACATGGGCTTTGAAAAACAACCCCTTTGAAAAACATACTCTGTCTTCACTCTAACATAGTAGCCTACTCTCCCGTAATGTATGGGAGACTCAGGAGATATGGTTAGACCTCCCGGTCTCCAGGGAAAGCAGGCAGTTCTCACGGAGAGCACGTACCTGCCGCAAGGTGGACGAGGACATGACAAAACTTGCATCATCAGGCCCCACCCACCTCAGTAAACACTAAATACCTGGTGCTAAGTTGGACGCACTTCGAGCTTAATTTACACTCATAAAAGCCACCTTTAATAATATTTATATTTAAGACAATATGCTGAGTCTGAGGCATATCCATACTTGCCAACTCTCCCGGAATACCAGGGAGACTCCAGAATTCCGGGTAGGTCTCCCGGACTCCTGGGAGAGCTGGCAATTCTCCCGCATCTGCCCACTTCCTAGTGAAGTGGGCAGATTTGAAGCCTCCATGATGCGATTCCCTGTGTTAAAATGACGCGTCATTACGTCACATGAGGCAGGGCTAAAAAGACACGATTTGCGGAGCCCAGCTCCCTCATGCCCACCTCTACTTCGATACTCCCGGAGACCAGCCTTTAAAGGTTGGCAACTATGGGCATATCAAGATGCATCCAGCTCTGCACATCAGGCTTACATCAGGCATACATATGCCCACATACCCATGTGCACAACCAGATCATAAGTGCTCTCTTTGCAGGCGCGCACAATGCAAATTTACTGAATCTACACTACACAAAAGGGCTTCAGTACCCAACTGTCATGGGTTTTGAGGTGGGTGGGGTTTAATGGCGCTATTGTCCATTCCACTTGGTGATGTAAATCTTGTCTTGAAGCACCACCCACATCCACCCTTCCGGCATCTCTTGGTAGTGAGAAAAGAAAGGTAGACAAGTATGCCTCAACAGAACATGTGACGTGTGTTTATTAATATGTCTCTAACCTTCCCCTGCAGCATTGTGTACTGTGTACTTAATAGGTATTCCCATTAAACTCTTATATATTGTACCGAATGGTGATGTGTGAAGGACAACCTTGTAGTTGCTCTAAAACAAACTAACACTTTTTGTAACGTAGGCTATAGACCATCAGCATTGAAGTGCGTTTAGTATTCTTTAAGAATGACTGTGTCTATGAGCCCTAAGTTTATGCTGTGATTGACTGAATTGAAGTCCTACAATTAGAGTTGTATTCTTTTCTTAACAAATATACTTTCACTTTAAACTGTTTTTATTGTAATAATCAGATTATAAATAATGATTGTTAATAAAATATATTGATACATTTTAAATTCAGTCAATATAGGATTTAGCCCATGTAGGCAGGATAAAGCAATTTATGATTAACAGCAATATGATTATTCTACACATTAGCCAGTGACAGCGCTGGGGTAGGTGGAGAGAGGCATGTTGGGGGCTGGGAACGATGGTTCATTCCATCTATACTTTTAAAAATGTTCTACATTTCAGAAATATAATTTTAAGAATGAATTGCCCAACTCGTGTACCTGCACAGTGGTGGTCTCTTCCCTTAGACCCTTCTACTGCTACTGGTGGACCCCTAAAAAAAAAAATCAAAGCAGGACCAATGTAATTCTGTAAGTGCCTGTTTATATATTAGTGTTTCCTGTTGAAACGGTCTAGGTGGAAGGGGAGGAGGTTACTGCCAGGAAAGATGATGCTTGATTTAGAACCCTCTCCTTCACCATCTACACAACTTAGGCTGGCTTGTCTCCAAGCAAAACTCATCCAGACAGACCCTTTTTGACCCCATTTGGGGTAATCTTGCTTGTGGTAGGTCTCCTGTGTTACTTTTGGGCTGCTATTGCTTATTTTCACTTGGATACTTCCTATGTACAGCTCCTGCAGTAGTTGCAGACTGTAATCCTAAACAGCAGCTCTTCATGGACTTGTGCTGACAGCTCCCATATAAAACCTCACAACTCAGAGTGCATGCATATAAGTCATACTTGCCAACATTTTTTTTTCTTTTTCCGGGAGATGCCGGCTGGGACGTGGGCGTGCAGGGGGCGGGGCTGCGAAATCGCGTCATTTTGGCCCCGCCCCCGTGACGGAATGACGCAAATCGCGTCATTTTACAGTGGGGGCGGGGCTAAACGCCGCGATTCCGGGTGAATCGCGGCGTTTAAACTAAATTTTTCCCCCTTCCTATCAGGGAGATTGCCACACTCGTCCGGGAGACTCTCGCAAAATGCGGGAGTCTCCCGGACAATCCGGGAGAGTTGGCAAGTATGATATAAGTAATGGAGACCTCTAGAACAGTGATGGCTAACCTATGACACTCCAGGTGTTGTGAAACTACAAGCTCCAGCATGCTTTGCCAGTAGATAACTAGCTGATAGCTGGCAGAGCATGCTGGGACTTGTAGTTTCACAACACCTGGAGTGTCACAGGTTAGCCATCACTGCTCTAGAACCTGCTAGTAAAGGAAGCGAGTACCTCTATAGCCAAATGCCATCGGTATGGAGGGACTAACTAGCTATTTTAGGAACATATCAGGGCATTATAAATAATTGCCCATTGACCTTCTGATTGATGACTGCTAGATATTATGCGCTTTGGATTTCTCAGACCTACTGTACACATACAACCTACTTATCTTTTGCTTGCTCTTCTACCCCTTGAATTCTGACTGCACCAATCACTTGAAGTTATACTTTACGGACTTTGTTTTAGGTTGCAGTGGAAGGTGGAGGCTCTCACCTGTTTGCTGTTCAGGTCTCAATGAATTACTTCTCTCTCTTTTCTTACACTCATCCAGAATTCGAGGATGTGCTGAGTGGTATTAGCCACTTGTTTTTAGGCAGTAGAATATGCTTCCAGGTCTTTCCTTCCATTGGCAACACATGTCTTCAGTAAGAAATACTCCCATTGGCAGCTCACTGGCAGAAGCTTGGACTAGTTGGCCAGTAAGTTTGATTTGGAGTAAGAACATGGGAAAGCCTGATTCATTAAGGATCTTAACTTAAGAAACTTCTTATTTCTGTCTCCTGGACAAAACCATGTTACAATGGAGGGGGTGCAAATTAGTATTCTGTTTTGCACATAGGTTAAATACTGACTGTTTTTTCATGTAGCACATAAATATCAACTTTAAATTTCAGTGTACAAATAAGCTATCAAGTATTTGTGTGCTACATGAAAAAACAGTCAGTATTTAACTTATGTGCAAAACAGAATACTAATTTGCACCCCTTGCATTGTAACATGGTTTTGTCCAGGAGACAGAAATAAGAAGTTTCTTAAGTTAAGATCTTTAATGAATCAGAACCTAGGTTCTGTTTGCATACTGTACCGTTCCACATTTGCCCAGATGCTTGGGCCGGGTTAAGTCCCTGTAAACCTTCTAAATCCCCTCCTGTCCCTCTGTTTTCCTTCAACTTTTATTGTACCTCTTTTTTTTACTTTTCTGCCATGTCGACAAAATGCATCTTAAAGTATTTTATTATATCTTGAAATAAGCCTATTTGCCTACTTGTTTTTGTTAAGTACAAACTATCAAAAAAACATAAATAATAACACTGTATTATGCCTTTTTCAAGTACTTTTGCGTGTACAAATTGTTTTGAAAGCAATATCTATTGCTGGATCTCTTAACAAGAATAATCTCATGATTGTACATTTCTGGCTACTTTGTGGCACTGCGTTGATGATGTGTATGACATTTATATTAACACAGAACAGTGACCAATATGGCATCCTACTCAGAGCTGTAATAATCACATGGGGCCCTAGGGAGGGAAACTAAGAGAAACACTGCAGAATACTTGTCCTCTGGAAGAAGCAGATGTCTGTTGCTCTATGCTGCCCTTCATTCTCCTCACCTTGGACTGTAATTGTAGAAATCTTAAATAAAATTAATGAATGAGGCACAAATTCTGGCAAAGTAATCAGTTTTACTCTGTACTTATAACAACATGTTTTGGGCAGCGAGCGCCCTTAGTTCGTAAAACAGAGATTTCAGACAAAGTTGAGGAAGGGCACTGGCTGCCCTAAATGTGATGGAATACATAGAGAGTAAAACTGATTACTTTGCCTTTCAATAAAGCAGCCTTCTGTGCCCTGCACATAATTATAATAACACTGAGCCCTTGCGATTATCTGATTAATTGCAAACATGTACAAATGCTCAGTCATCCACTTTACACAGACCCCCAGTACACTGCATACCTCCTTCCCCCAATCCGACAGACCCTCCTGTTGCACCAAGACCCCCATATTACATAGATATCTACATTGTACAGCCCACTCCCCAATATTGCTCTGACTTACACAAACTGCAAATCCTAACACATTATACAGACCCCAATATTACACATACATCTCTATATTGTCCAGACTCACACAAAACCCACTCAACCTCCATAGCAATGCTTATGTCCTCCTGTGAAGGTGGAATGGTATTTTCCTCCCAGCGGTGAACTACACTTCCCTGGATCATTTACATGATTTGTGTGCATTGTGCATGGGGCTCCAGACTAAAGTCTACCCCATGAGCATCATTCAAATTGTACCTCTGTGTGTCACTCAGTCTTGGGCCACTGGCACCTGTGTTGCCTTGCAGGTGACCCAGCCCTACTCCTATCCACATTAATTGTGTTCCACAACAGCTGGAGAACCGCAGGTTCCCTAATTGTGCCGTTTACTGTTCTCTTCTAACACCTGCATGTAAAACACCCATTCACAGTTCTGCAGCCTATTTTTGTGCTGCTTTGATTATTTTTGGCCCAGCAGAACAGCCACGTTTTATCCCAGTAGTATCGTCTAGTTCTCTATAGAATATGTGTAATTGATGTCCTCTTTGCTGGATGAAGGTATTTTTATGAAGGTTCACAGGGTGTGTTTGGGGAAAATGATGGCACTTTACACTCATGTAGAAGACTCTATTAAATTATTGATGTCCTTTGGTCCTGGATCTTGCTGTGTTCATAGCCTACAGAGTTTAGAACACGCTTGTATACTAGTGAAGACATGATTTTGTTAAGGATTAAATATTAATCCTATAGAATTCTTTTAGAGCACATCACAACATTTACCCGTGAATTACACTGGCAGCTTTTCAAAGCATTGGATAGTTATTTTTATTTGTATTTGTTACAGATTGCTTTTTGTAATGTTCTTTTCTTCTGAAATTGATTGTGAATTAATTAATTCCTTGGTGTTCATGCAACAAAACCACGCATGAACATTGGTGAGAGTTCCTGACAGAATCATTTTGGATTGTTGAAATTAAGTTGTTCCTGATCTTAAACTGCATACTGTTGATTTCCCTCTTCATTGCACTGTACCTTTATAATGGTTAACTTAACACTCTAAAATCTTATCTATGAAATAAACACACTGACAACTTGATTTTGGCAAAATAAACAGGTCACAGTTTATTAATTACAAATTATAAAGGGTGGCGGCGAGAGCAATCCAATCAGCTAACGACTAATAGCAAAACCGAACAGTGCATGACCCACGGGCCGTAACCTATGGTCCCAGGACCTAGTCCTTTACAATCGGCCGGTGCTAAATCTGGCGTCATCGTGACTACTCCCCTCTGGGCTCACAAGGACGTACACGCACAGGGCAGGTCGATGGGTCCTCGGACAGAGGTACCAAGAGCCAGGGTGCTTTGAAAGGAGTAGTGACGTGCGGCCAATCAGCGGTAGCACCATGTGAATTAGCCGCTGATTGCAAAAGCTCTCCCGCCTACTGTGCCTCCTTTAACATAGGAAAAGAAATACAAATATAATTAACTAAAATTCCATTACCGGGAGGGTGGGAGGGGCTTCCTGAAGTCAAGAGAGAACACGCCCAATGATTAAAGAATATGTAAACTCAGCTGAGTCCCACCCCCCTGCTTCCATAGGCTGCAGCATGTCACCTGACTTAACTCTGTAAAGTAAATGCCTGATTTGTGACAAACAGATGCATTTATCTGCATTCAGCTTAAGGCCTCATTTTTCATAGTATAGTTCTCCGTTCCCCTGGATGATGACGTTAGTACGAGCTACGTAGATTCTCTGCCCTTGGGCTTATTGTGTGGTACCTCTGCTGTGAGGCTGAAAAAGGCCATTCAGTATTGTTTCCAACGTTGTGTCATTTCCTGTTTACAATTTGTTATCTCACCGTATTGTTCCTTCTAAACTCTGACTATAATTGTGAGCTAGTGTGTGTGCTGGCATACATACCAGCCATACTGTCCATCTGTCTAGTTTTCAACCAAACAGATCGGTTGTAGTTTTCAGGTCATCTTTAAACCAGATTCCAGACATCACACTCCCCAGTAGAGATTTCCCAGTTATGAATATGAGGTATGCATGTATGTAGTTTAGGTGACTGAAGGGGCTCTGCAACAAAAACAGTAAATAAAATATTAACCTGCCGTAGTTCTTACTATTTAAGCTAAAGAAATTTTCTTCACAAGTGTGGAATCAGCTCATGAAATGTTCATTATTTTCCATCAAGGTATAGGCGATGCTAGACAGCTATCTGGGGAATGTTGCAAAATAGTCTCTGTATTATGCACCTGTTAATAACAACCGAACGGTCGTAATTATAAATGTCAATTAAGCCTTCTATACACAGAGACCTATTCAGTATAGTTTATATAGATTAATGTAGCAGACAGGATGAGTGAGTCAAGGTAAGGCTGCTGGTATTGAAAGTAATTGCCATTCATTCTGTTTTGTGGTTCTACGGTGGGCATTTAATTTTAGCTAACGACAAATTATTATTATCGTTTTGATATCTGTCTATCTATATATGTATATATATATATATATATATATATATATATACGCTGTACAAAAGATATGTAATCATTCACATCAGTCTCTGCCCCAATTGAGCTTACAATCTATATTCCCTACCCCCCCCCCCCCCCCCCCACACACACACATTAGGGTCCATTGGCAACATGCCTACTATTCGTACCTTCCTTCCATGAGGGTTAAACAAAGGGATGGGCTGGGCTGGACTTAGGATAAAGTGGATGATGTTGCATATCGCACCATATCACCCCTGCTAATTCACTCACTTGATAGTGGTCTGATATGTGTCATTACAGCATGTCCCCATCCACTTTATAGGCTGCTCAGAGGTCTTCAGGGAGAATTGCCTGCACCCCTGAGAGGCCTCCCAATAATCCCGTAGTCTCCCACACATTCCGGTAATGTCAGCAACAATGCTTTAAAACAGGAAGAAGAATTTGTAGAAAATCTGATTGGGGTTATTTGCTAGGGACGTTGTGACCAGTAATCACTATTCTAGCTGGCAATAAACCAATGATAGGGTTACCGCACAAATGCACTCTTACATCTGTGTCCGTAAACTACCCCGGATGTTAAGATTGAATTTAACTTTTTCTGTTCTTCTGTATTAAGTTTTCATGGTGGTGTTTGTTGGGGTGGCTTTCTTTTTCATCTTCTAGAAAGCCTACTGAATTTGTTTCTTTCCTTATTATAGTTTGCTATTGACATTAGAAAGTAACGACAGCAGATAGATATTGGTGGTAAATACTTGGAGTAATACATTGTAGAATAAATGAGTGGCACAATATATAGCACCTAGCGAAAAGTCAGCCGGTAGGACATGACCATAGCGGGGAGGATTGCCCCGTGGCCCTCCGCTGCTCCTTGCCAGCTTAGGAGGTGAACTTGTGCAACATGCTCTGGTATTTTTGCCAAATCTGTCGAGAATTGTATACGTGCACCTGGATTGGTCTAAAGTGTGTTAGAAAAAGAAGGAGGAGTTGAGCGTGCTGGGGGCTATATAGCTGGTGAACCTGCGTTCCAACTCTTTCCAGGAACCCACATGGAGGCAATCCTACCTTGCCTGTCTGGTTGTCTCATGTTGGTTGAAGACTGTTCTGTTCTTAGGGTTACATGGGGTGTGTGTGTGTGTGTGTGTATTAATTTTTATATATATATATATATATATATATATATATATATATATATATATATATATATAATGTGAGTGCATGTGTGGAACAAATACTGAGACGTTGGAATTTATGCAGGTATATATTTAACTGAATGTCGCAGCCTATTTTTCACTTTTGGGAAGGGTGCTTGGAGGTTCTCCCCGGAAAGTGTGAGGCTAGTAACTAACAAAGGCGACCCTGTTCAGTGATTACCTTGTAGGGGGGTCTCTGTGACGTGGCCTTGATGGTGGTCCTATGGGGTCTGATCCCCTTGTGTGATTATTACTGGGAGTGAACATCTGGTGGATAGGTAGGGGGACATCTGTAACCCTGTGGTATGTAGACTGTGCACGGTATCAGTGACCTTACAGTATTGAATTTGTGCAGGTGATACTTGACCCATGAGGCAGTGAGTTGTCTGAAATGCCCCTCGCCTTGTGTAATAAATGTAGTGGTCATTTTGTCTCTACAGAGATGTGTTATGTGTTTATTACCAGTGGTGCCGGCTCTCATGGGTGGGGTATAGAGAGGAAGGAACCATACCCCCTTCTATGGTAAAGCTTGTGAGGTTTCTTTGAACTAGAAATATTAACCCTAGTAAATAACCGACTTTACAATAGTACTTCTAAAGTGTTTTTGACATGCAAAAACAAAATGCAACTTGATATTATTTATTCAGAAATGTTTGTGGTGATTTTTGTATGCAACCCTATGGGCTGCGAACGAAAATCCACGTTATTGCGGTACCGTATTACCGGCAATACTGCGCACTTCCCGCGGTAACGTGCATTACCGCAGACCGGAATCGTAATTGAATATTCCCCAATGAGCCATGGAGTGCCTCTGGAACGGTCGTGAAAGCTCTCCGCGGCGATGTTACATAGCAGGTTTCTCTTTGCCGATTTCTCCTTGTCCCCTGCGATGAGGCGATGTTGAGGTACCATAGTACCGGAAAATTAGCTCAGCCGCGATGTTCGTAGGTATATCGCAGCTAATTAAATATGCCCCATTGACCAATATCATAGCAGTCTATGGAAATGCTCATTGTGTACATACATAGTGAAGGCTGTTAACTAGCATTGTGTCCTTTACGGTATTGCATTGTGCAATATCTATTCTGCACATTATAAATAATGACTATAATAAGAGCAATAATAATGTTGAATAAGTATAATAGAATAAGTAATGCCAATAAAAAACTCCTGACTACTCTGTGAGAGGAATATTATTAGTTACACCCAAGCTGCATTAATCTTACGTGGTTAGGGTAACGTTGGCATAGTTACTGTAGTATGTTGTTTAGACATAACCGTACAGAGACTGTAATGTTAGAAAATATTATTTTACTGAAAAAATAGTAGATGCTAGGAGCAAGCTTCCAACAGATGTATATTGATGGAATGGCATTAGATGAATGTAAACACGATTAGGAAAACCAAAGGTCTGTCCTGAAAAATTGTTGACAAATTAGGCATACTTACCTACTTTCGTAAAGCTCTGTCCGGGAGACGGGCGTGACTGGAGGGTGGGAAGGGGCGGGATGTGGCCAAACGCGTAATTTTGGCCCCGCCCTCCACAACGGAAATGCCGTTTTGTCACGGGGGGGCGATTCCCCGCGAATTGCGTCATTTAGTGGTGGCAGTAGCGGGACGTGGGAGATTTACCAGCTCTCCCGGGAGTCCATGAGACCGACCCGAATTTCGTGAGTCTCCCGGAATGTCCGGGAGAGTTGGCAAGTATGATATTAGGCTGTACCTCTGATTTGTCCCTCAATACCGATTTTCCCATGAGTACATGCTCTTGTATAGATACCGCACCTAATTTAATTTAGAAAATCTTGGCTGTTGGGAGGAATGTATTTATAAAAAGTAAGTCTTAAGAGATCTCTAGTGACATCACTGAGGCCTAAGGCATATAATCAATTGGTCTGAGTAATAAGTATTAACCTCCGTCTCATACCTCAGTGAGGCCACGGGTTCCTAGTGAATGCATGGGCTTCATTACTCTGTGTATAGACAGTAAATCTGTAGCGCTCTCTGTGGTAAGCACTGTTTGTGACTGACGAACATGTGTAGGATCGATTGTTCTGCTCACATGCTTGTCTAATGGAAATAACATGTTCTCTTGTTCACAGGGGCGAACTATGCAAGTAGCAAGCGGCCTCCACTTGCTGTCGACGGGCCAAGTCTCCAGACCAGGAGTCCAGCACCATCCAAGCAGACCGTCCTATCTTGGCAAGCAGCCATCGATGCTGCCAGGCAGGCCAAAGCTGCCCAGAATATGAGCGCCACTGAGCCCCTGCCGGTCGGATCCCTGTCCCAAAAAAAACGGCTGCAGTATGCTAAGAGCAAGAAGCAAGGAGGGGGCTCAACAAACAACAGACCAGCCCGTGCCCTTTTCTGCTTATCTCTGAATAACCCAATCCGGAGAGCCTGTATCAGTATAGTAGAATGGAAGTATCCTTTACTGTTCCTAGCTTCATTTGTTGTGATGTCACCACATTATTATTATTATTATTATTATTATTATTATTATTATTATTAATAGTCATTTATATAGTGCCTACATATTGCACAGTACTTTACAGAGAATATTTAATAATTCACATCATCCCAATCCCCATAATGAAACATAACTTATTAAAATAAAGATATGGTTTCTAGAGTTATTCTTGCAGAATAAAATACGTCATCTCCCAATTCTGTAGGACCCTTTGTTCTAATGTCTAATGCCATCTTTCCTTTTAAAGTGCATTATTTTAGTCTGTATTTAGCACATGATGTGATGCTTTCAAATGTGTTCACTTGACAAGCCTGGACAAGGGGTAGTTCACCGTACATCCTTTATAATCATGGACTGTATGATGATTGATTTCACTTTCTTCACTAGAACACCATTAAAGGTCATTAACATTGCAGAAAGGTGCAAATCTGCTTTAAAACCATAACAACCAATCACCAATTGGCTTTTATCTGTGTAGTGCAAGTAAGACAATGAATGCAAATGTCTAATTGGTTGCTGTTGTTTGAGTGCAGTTTTGCACCATGAAATAATGTTAGTAAATAGCTGTCCTTCCCCTGGCTACATTGTTTTTTTTCTTTTGAAGCAATGTAGTGTTATGACCTGGCTCCCAGTTTCTAGTTGCCAGCATCAGGCAGGTAGACTAAGCCCACACCATGTTACAGCACCAACGCTACGCCTATTGCCTGTTTGGAGCTATGATTTGGTGTGACATTGGTGCTTTGGTGAGGCGGTAAAATTGTTCAAATGATAGTTGTCATACCAAATAAGATGAATCTGTAAAATATTTGATTTCCTGTAAATACGTGCGTAATCACATTGACACATTCGGCTGCTTGAAACGCAGGCCAAGGAACCAGCGATGCCTGAAACTGAGCCAATTGGTTGTGATTGCCTTATTCTCAGGCACCATGCTTATTTTGGCCCACACATTGTGATATCATAGGCAGATATACTGATATTGCCAGTAATTATGTAACCATCAGAGCATTCAAAGAAATTTAAGGTAATAACAGCATACTTGACAAATTTAGCAAGTTGGCGTCCAGGGGGATAGGTGGGTGTATGGGGCGGAGCTATGCAAATCACATCATTTGGACACACCTACTAAACTCACATTATCAATTCTAACCTATAATGGCAGAGGGCGGGTCCACGATCACTCGTCATAAGCCCCGTCCCCACCACTTACCTAAACACACTGGGCAGGATCCGGGGGAATTGCCTGCTCTCCCGGGAATCCAGGAGCACTCCCAGAAATTTGGAAGTCTTCAAAACATTCTGGGAGAGTAGGTAAGTATGAAATACAGCCCACCCTCTACTACAGTGTAATAAAATATTATTGGGCTGGGGGCTTTGTCCTTTTTATTTTAGACAGTTATCTATGTAACTGTTCTAGACATTAACAAAAGAAGTGATCCCCTTCTGTGCCAAACTGCGTTATGTTATGTTAATTACAAAAAGTGATGCACTTCATTTTAACACGTATACACATAACAAATGTCCTATATGTAGTATCTTTATTTTTTTTTTATTTGATTTTGTTGTAACCTTAACCTTATTTTCAGACCATTTGACATATTTATACTAGTGGCGATTTTTGCCAATTGTGTGGCCTTAGCTGTTTACATTCCGTTCCCCGATGATGATTCCAATTCCACCAACCACAACTTGGTAAGTCCTGCCGTATTTTCCTGCTATATAAGCTGTTGAGTTGGGTCAGGGTGACAATTCTACGTGTCGCAAAGTATTGTTATTACAGACAATTCTGAAAGAAGCTGGATCTTTATTTTGTGATTGAAGACGTTGCAGATTTCCTGGCAAACTCCTGTAAATCACGTCCTGAACATGTGCAGCTTGTTACATGACAGCCAGACACTTGTGAATTAGATTTGTAGGGGGTGAATTGAAGCTAGATAAACAAGGTTATGTTCTTTGATGTCTCAAGTAGATATTTGTATAATGAGAAGCAAACTGTAAACAAAATATATTGAGGTTGTTGTATGTGATGTATCTGGATTCTGTCTTTTCTGTGGTTTTATATTTGTAGTGCAGATTTGGGGGTAAATGTATCAAGCTGAGAGGTGGCTTTGAAAAACCAATCAGATTCTAGCTATCATTTATTTAGAACATTCTACAAAATGACAGCTAGAATCTGATTGGTTGCTATAGGTAACATCTCCACTTTTCAAACCCGCTGGAAAACTCTCAGCTTGATACATTTACCCCTTGGACTACAATCTAATCAATGTTTATCAGACCAGTCAATGTGGGGGTTAAGTTTAACTGTAGTGTGTTTGGATGGAGTAAGTGATGTATTTATCTAAAAAGGAAAAGTGGAGGTGTTGCCCATAACAACCAATCAGATTCTAGCTATTATTTTTTACAGTGTACTACATAAATAATAGCTAGAATCTGATTGGTTGCTATGGGCAACACCTCCACTTTTCCTTTATAGAAGGTTTGATAAATATTAATCTGTATTTACTATTAAATCCCTAAAGGAAAAAAGTTATATTTTTTTTACTTCTCCCGTGTTATCTGTGTTACATAATACTTATGAGAAGAATTTATAGCAATGTTACTGTTGCAGACTTAACCTAGCTTCTGTAGGTGTTGCCACCTTTACAGAACTTGCCATGATTTTAAGAATTATTACGGAAATAGGTGTGAACGGGGGTGGCTCAGGGGTGTGACCAAGTTTGTCCCAATGTTTCAGTTGAGAATGTTCGGATTATTGGTAATAATAATATGACTTATTAATGATTTTGACAATGATTGTCAGTCTACATCTGTATTTTATTCTAATAATTCCAGTGTTTCTCTTACTAAAGCTGGGAACACATCTTTGCAATTATCGTGCAGATCACATGATTGGCAACCCTTTGTTCAGCTATTGCAAGAGTGTGTATGCTCTCACGATCATGTTTTATCTTACACATCACATCTGATGATTTCATCTCCTAAACTTCCTAAAAATCACCATCAACGATGGAACAATGTTGGGCAAATGTGGAAGTGTGTATGCACTCACAACCAGCAGTGTAGGCAGATATCTGTAGAGCGTCATGATCTTTTCAGCAGATGGTTTTGAGAGATGCAGATCACAGATCTGAAGGTAAATGTGTAGGTGTGTACGCATGAATGGGCATGATCATTGGGACTTTCAGTCGTTGATGAAATCGTTATAGAAATTGCATCTGAAGTAAGACTGCAAAGGTGTGTACTCAGCTTAAGCCGGAAAGCCTGTGGGTCTTCTTCACCCTGTACAGTAGTTTGTAAAGGATCTCCTAGTGTGATGGAGTAACACTGTTGTTGTTACCACTGATGGATGTTTGGTTATTGCTGTGGTCTTAGAATCAGCTGTGATGGACCTGGCACCTCCTGCTCTGTAATTGTCACAAATAGAATGATTGTGCATTGTTCACGTGTCATCTTTTTTTATTGTATAACTTCTTTACTGGAAGCATGTCGAGAGCATCAAAATCAAATTATTACAACAATGACATTTCACAAAGGTGTATCTGTGAGGCTATTTTCATCAGCAAATATGTATAAAGATTAAACAGTATTTATATTATAAGATTACAAAACAGTCAATAATTACTGTAGTCTCTCTAATAACAGTGAATAAAGAAACCATCATATGTCTCTCAATATATTTATTTGCTGGAGGCTGGAGGCAGGCATAACGTAGGAGAAAAAATTAACAGAAAAACCTAAAAAAAAGTGGTAGGGAACTTATAGATGAATAGGGGAGGTCAACTGCTACCACTCGAAGACCGTACAATGAGTTATATTGGAGGCATTTGTGTATGTGCATTGCGGTAACAGCTGATAGGGTGGCGATATAACTCTTCCGCATATCGAAGAAACGTTAAACTGTAGAATCCATAGATAACTCCACCCAGTCCATATTAAACAAATAGAACAATTTTTCTCTGAAAAGAGTCAAGGAGGCCTGGCTAATGTGAATCCAAATTTGTAGGACAGAATTACGTGCTGCAGCGATTATGGTTAAAAGTAATCTGCTCCCTCCGGTAATTTTTTGGTTCTTTGGGAATATTACTAGAATCGCCCCTTCTGGGGTAAAAGGGACAACATTAAGAAGATCCTTTATTGTAAATCTTCTAACCTGTTGCAAAAACATCTAATTATGGGGCACTGCCAAAAAAACAATGTGTTAAATCAGCGTCCTCTAATCCACACCTACTGCAACGAGTGGTAGCAGAAATTCCTATTTGAAATCTACGATGAGGGGATAGGTCTGCTCTGTGAAAGATATTCAGTGTACTGTACATGCTGGGAGACAAGAGCTTACACGAAGTCTCAAGAGCCCGTAGGAGATCTGGAGGGAGAGATGGAGAGCCAGCGGCTCATCCCTGTAGAGGAGGAAGAGTGATCAATAGGGGTCTTTAGATAATTACAATGTAGGGAAATAGCTTTGGATTTTTCAATGGGGAACCTTAAGAATTTATCTACCAAATGATTCCAGTCCAGTTCTGAGAATACTTGCATTACCGAACTTACATAATGCTGGGCTTGTAGAAAAGCTAGTGGATAGGCCTCTACAACCAAAAATTTCGCAGTTTTTTTTAAGTCATATATTTTTGTTTTACATTTATTTACTTTTTTTAACAAAAAATTCTTGAACTTAATTCCCGTAGAGTACAAAGCTTATATTGATGCTCCAGTTTCTTTAATGTGTTTTTGTTATGCATTATTCATTTTGATTTTTTTTTATATTCTAATCTATAGAGACTGATAAGAACAAGCAAAGCTTCTAAAATGGGGGCGAGGGGGGGGGGGGGGGGGGAATATATCAACCAGTCCAGCGTACATGATTATTCTTTTTGAAATTCACGTCTGATTGCATTTCTCATTCAAGTAGTTTGAATTTCAAATCGTTTAACCCTTTCAGTACCATTCCTATCAACATTTCCATTGTCCGGAGAGGGACAGACACAGGCGCACACCATGGGGGTACTTCAGATATAGATAATCATAAAGACTATAGCAGTATATTATAAGAATATATATTATATGATAAGTGTATATTTTACAGACAGTTCTAGGAGTCAGTGGAGTAGTTTGAAGCAAAGAGTGATGGGAAGGTTGGGGGGAAGATAGGTGGTAGTGCCCAAAAGGACAACACTAATGAGGTAATCAATATGATACGTTCAGACATTTGTAATTACTATACACTCACAGTATTTCTTTTCCAGTCAACAGTCCTGACTTTCCCGGGCTCTCCCAATTCCAGGTTGTCAATGGGGGTGTGGCCTGTCATAGAAAGGGGTGGGAGTTTGTGGAAAATGGCGGATCTTGTCATGATTGGATAGATTGTTAGGCGGTAGGGTATTTCAGTTATCAGACCCCTAGCCTTTTCCCAGCTAAACGTGGGTTTGTATAAATTTACTTTATACTTCTCAACTGTCTGTGTTTTTGAACTAAATCCCCCTGAGTCTCTGTCCTTGTACTCTTCCTCTTCTAGTTCTACTATACAGATCCACTGGCCCCCAAAAATGTATGGTAGTACATAGAGTCGTTAGGTGCATATTTAATTGTCTGCGGAGTGCCTCTGGAACGGGTGTGAAGGCACTCTGCTTTACCACAGCATCGCGGATTTCCCTTCATCCCTCATAGGTTTGTGAGGGGAAATTTGCGATGCTGCGGTACCGTATTGCCCAAAAAAATGTGCATCTGCGATGTTCATCCGTACATCGTGGCTAATTGAATATACCCCCTAGTGTTTTCCTTTAAAAAAAAAAAAAGCATAAACCTTTTGATAAAAAATATTGAAGGTAGGGAAAAGAGGTACAGAAAAAAGAAAATGGACAGGGGTGGGTACATAGTGGGGAGCAGGCAAAATAATGAACACCGAGCAGCACAGATATTACCTCAGATAGAGAGCCCTTCGTTCATATAGAAGGACCTGAGGCAAACTTGGGTATGGGAATGTCAACAAGGCACCAGAGACAAGACGGTCGTGTCAGGGCTGGAGGAGTCGGATATCACTGGCCCTTAGTGGTTTCAAGTGAACACAATAAGAATGTATAGAAACAACATGTGTTATTGATGTGTGAATCAGTATAAGCCAACTTGCACACAAACCTCTCCCATCACACATAACTGTCTGCCATCCCTGCACAAGGAAGGAGATGATTCTGGACTCCTTGGGGTATATTTACTAAACTGCGGGTTTGTTGCCTATAGCAATCAATCAGATTCTAGCTGTCATTTTGTAGAATGTACTAAGTAAATGATAACTAGAATCTGATTGGTTGCTATAGGCAACATCTCCACTTTTTCAACCCTGCAGTTTAGAAACTATCCCCCCTTGTTTATGACATGCTTGACACCACCATTTTCTAGTTTTAGTTTCCAAAACCGCCAACCGGCTGGTAACCCAATGATTTGGTATATATCTGTACATACTGACATGCATAGGTGTATAATAGTTACCTGTGATACACACAGACTGTATGATAAGCAAGAACAAGACATTGGTTATGAGTAGAAATGTATTCCTCTTTTAATTGTCAGTCATACAGATTATACCATTATTCTCATAATGCACTTTGTTAATCTAGTTGTTATAATTGTTTTTCAATTATATTTATGGTTTAATTTTGCTATTTGAAATGTACAAGAACAACTTTTGATGAATAGGGATAAAAGAAAACCATTACGTTTTGTTTAGTAATATGGTTATAAGAGCATAAATGAGCTGCAAACCATTTCAGCCAATTATATATTAGCTTACATCAGTCAGCGCTTAGTAACACTAATGAAAGCAAACGTGATTGGTTGGTGCGGGTCACAGTACAGTTGTCCTTTTGGACTGGAATGGTTTTTTGAGTCATAGACCATATAGCACTTTAATTGAATTAAAATACCTGCTGTCTGGTTGTTGTGGAAGTAAATAGAAGCTGATGATATTTCACAATGAGGTTTTTATTGTAAGGAACGTGACAGCTTTTTCTTCTGTTCATCCTTCTACAAACCTATTCTGATGTGAGGATTATACTGCACTGGAAGTTATCAGGCTCCTTCTGCTGAGAGTGGAATGTATTTGCATATCAATGAGCCACTCTTCCTAATGGAGGAAATCTGCAGGTTGCTTATATAAAAGATCTACTAATAAGATTCATAAATACCCATCTAAATGTTTCGGGAGCTCATCAGAACTGAGCTGCCCAATCACAAGCCCAATCAGTCGCTCAACCTAAGTGCCGAGCGACTGGGCCTGTGTCTAGATTGGGCAAACATGGGCACTTGCTTCATGTCTGATCAAACCCACTTGGCAGCTGAGAACAGTAGCATAGGGTTAGATTTACTGAGACCTTTAAAAAGGAAAAAGGTGTTACCCATGTCAGCCAATCAGATTCTAGCTTTTTTTTTGGGGGGGGGGGGGCACAAGGATTGTCCCTCTAACCTTCAAAAGGTCCGCATATTACAATTAATCTCAGTAATAAGTTAAACCAATACATTTAATCAAAGAAAGCAACACCTATTTGTAATAGCAGGTTTTTTAAACAAGTGTTACATGCTATAACAAACATCTGACAATAAAGCAGGAAGGAGATGGGGGCCACAGGTAAAGACTCGGAGGGCCCCATCACTGTTCCAGTACATTCTAGTGGGTATATTTACTAAACTGCGAGTTTGAAAAAGTGGAGATGTTGCCTATAGCAACTAATCATACTCTAGCTGTCATTTTGTAGAATGTAGAAATGATCACTAGAATGTGATTGGTTGCCATAGGCAACATCTCCACTTTTCAAACCCACAGTTTAGTAAATATACTCCTAGGACTCTACAGGCTGCTTTCTTGAGCCTCAAATGACCAAGAGCAGAGGAAACTGTGTGCAGCGAGGTAGATGATAATGTCAAACATCTGGAAACTTGGAAACTTTTAAATATTTGTTTGCGAATGTTACTGGCCTTATTAGAGGGTAACTTTTATTTTAGGTTAAGTGGCCCACCATTGCTCTATGTTCAGGTGAAGGGCAGATACTGGGGTAGGTATTTGTCAAATTGCCTCTGTAAACTCCATCCAGATTTGAAATGACAAAACTTAAACAATGGATGGAAACAGAATTATCTGCACAAGATTGGGGGAAGAAATGATGTTTTCCCATAAATGTCTTCCCGTGTTACCTCCCAGTAGTCCATGTGATCTGACTAGCTGTGATGTTCCGTTACTCGCCATCATGTTCCACAGTTACGGCACATAAAGTAGGACTGCACTGTATATAACATTGTAAACACACTTGAGCTATTATGAGGAAAGCTATATTTATTAAAGTGCTATTCAAAAACTCAAAACATAAATATTCTGTCCTTGTAAATGAATTTTTTTAAATATTACCCAGCATTTGTAAGTAACATTATGTATCCTCCTTTAAATATATTTGTGTGATAGATTTTTTAGAGGCTTTTAACCTGTTTATGGGTCTTTTGGGACTGTGTCTACTCTAGATATTTATTATTGCCATGTGAAGTCATGATGTTTACTGTCACTAGGCTCCGTAGGTTTTGTGGCCTTGTACACACAAAGTTAACTTTAAGATTTCAGTGGCACTTCTTATACCCTATTAAACATGCATTGATGCTTATGGACCAGAACAAGTAAGCGAATGGACCTGCTCACGCACTATCGGCAGCTTTCAGCATACGCTTGGTAAAATTCATTGGAGTTTTATGGGAACACTTATTAAGTGCATGGTACCCTATCCTGCAGGGAAGCTTTGACAGATGCGCCACTTTTCCTGGCGCACCCTATCTTGTATTATTGTTGTTTATTGTTTTACAAGGTCTGGCACCCTTGAATGGGGTTGCGACATGGACTGGACACTTATTCACTGTTTTTAGATTAATCTCTAGATTGGAGCGCTCCAGTTTTGTTGCTTTTATCATCAAGGCCCGTATCTGCCGTTTTTGGATCGTATGCAAAATCACTCTGCTGACGCCCAGAACCGGAAGATAAATCCGTGAACACAGCCCTATCCGCTTCGTTTTCTAGTGCAAAGAACTCTTACTACAACCTAAGATTTAGAGAACGGGGCGGAGAAGGGGCGTTTTGCCGTAGTCAATTTACAGTAAGGGCGTGCCGTACTCAAACGCACACAGGCACGTCCGAATCCAGCTCTGCCCATCTCGGAGTTACTTGTTTTTCTGCCGTATCTCTTGCTCAAGCTAAAGGGCTAGTCTAAGTTCAGATCAGTTGTGATGACCGTCTCATGAGCATCTGTAAAAATGTATGTTATGTTCAGTGGGCATTAAGATCATCCCAATATATGGATTTCATTAAAAAAAACCACACTTTTTTAACTGTTTTTTTTCATTAATGCTTATATTAATAGCAGGCGACTAATACAATATATTTTTTTTCTGTGTGTTCTTTGGCGTATTTATATTCCACATAATGGACGTATTCTGCATCGTGGAGTAATATATATAACACCCATTTATAACTTGATCCACAGATGTGATAAATTATTATCCCGCTGAGATATCTTTATTACAAACCTAATAATGAATATGGGATAAACTCTTACAAATGTCGAGTGGCCTCCGTACCTTCGGAGGGATTATAAAGGAGACAGTAAATGTCAATATTTTTAATAATTACTTTTTCCTTGGGTGCAATGCGTAAACCAGAATAGAGAGATACATAACTCTGCAAACCATGAATTCAGTGTTACCTGGCCAGTATATAAAAGGAATCAATGAAGGGTGGGTAGGGGGGCCTCAGATATGACTTCTGTAACCTTTCCATCTACAGCGCCACTGCGTGAAAATGAGCTGACGGGGTGGGGGGTTACTCAGCGGTGATCACAGCCCCCACATGATTTAAGAGGGTGCCCTGCTAGGAGGACTGTACACAATTCAGACATTCAGAGAGTGTAGGCGAGTATACCTTAAATTGACATTGTTGTAAAACTATCATCACAGCATATAACTGAATTGTGTCTTTAAACCTGTAATATTAATTTGTTTAGACAATAGAGTAGAAGTAGAAGTAACACCTGGACATGTCTGGTCGCTGGTTCCCGCAGGTAGTATAGGACAGTTCCTCCTACCAGGGGTTGACTCAGCCAGACACAATAACCACAACTGTAAATGGTGACACAAGACTTTGGAAAGCTAATTTATAGGGAGATTAGAAAGCAGAGTTGTGGTGGTTCGGGTAAAATAGCAATATGACATGAATGGGTGGACAAACTTGGATATCAATATAAGGTAAAATATTCACACAATACGGTGCTATTGGCAAATTCAATAAACACACAGTTTAGTGTAATATTACAGCTTAACTGATAAATCACTGAATTATTCAACTAGATGTGTCGTTAATCACAATAAAGTGGATGTTGTGTAGCTCACACTCGCACCTTCTAACTGGCTAAGTACATAACAGACAGATAATGAAGCAGCGGGTCTGTCATTAGTGCGCACTGGATGAAGGAGCGTGTACAAAATTCTATCTCTTTTCTGGTTTTGCCCAGGTATTAATTGAACAATAGGTCTCTCTTTGGAGCATCAGTTACTATAGCAGTTTAACCTGGGCAGTGGTTGATGTATAAATCTCACTAGATGACGCAGTCTATTATTACTATAATCCCATTTGCAGACAATCCCTGGGAAGCAAATACACAGCCGGATACTGTGCACATGGTGCAGTGGTACACACTCCCCGCAGCTCTCTGTCTGTAGCCACTGATATCCCTGGTGCTTGTCCTCTGGTAATCCCGGGCTCCTTGATCTCTAGGGTGTCCTGTGTGTTGTCAGGCTGTAGTGGCTGAGGTTGCAGTAGGCCTGCAGCTCTATTCTCCATGTATCATCTGTGGTCACATCAGAGAGAGAGAGTTCCCACCTCTGCAGAGGCATTTATCTCCTCTCTCAGACTCAAATCCTGCTGTTTAGGCTGCTGGGAGGTGTAGTCCAACAAGCAGCCAAACACAGGTGGGCCTGCGGCTGCCAATGATGTCTATCCGTGAATTCCCACCCTCACTAACACAGGGAGGGCAGTGGGATTACATAGTAATCATCTCTCTCTCTACAAAGCTGCAGGACCCTTCTTCCTATTGTAATAGAATGCTGCCGAATCCGTCTCCTCCCACTCATTTGGTTATAAGATAAGGATGGATAGTAAGGTAGATGGAGGAAACAGGTTAATACTAAATAGCTAGTAACAGTGTATGGCACAAATGACTAGCATGAGTGGCACATTGTAACAAGGGCATTAGGTAAGGTGTTCTAGCTATTTATGTAAATGTGTGGAGTATGAGGCTTGATATTTATACAGTGCTCCCTTATTATAACGTTATAACACCATCCTTGTTTACTTTCACTATTTCATATATAAGTAATCCCGATTGGGACCTACAATGTGCATGGGCCCTAGGAAGGATACTTATTAATGGTTGTTGTGAAAATGACCCCAAACTTTGGTGGAATCTGAGGCTCTCAGCAACTTCATGTGATTGATATCTCCTGGTGTGAACCATAGGAAAGTTTAGATTACCACTTATTTGGGTCATTAGGATTGGCTGTTGTATGGGGTTCCATATATTTCTTGTTTAGCTCCACATCTTCAGCACCTGAGTAGTGATAAAAGGAATATTATCTAGTGTAAGGATGTCAGTCCAAGGTTGCTATAGGAGTTCTGTAATTGGGGAGACAGCAAGAACGGCTTAAGGGTTACCCATAGTTTACACGGTCTGGTTAGGGCAGAGGCAACATAATGGAAAAGTGTCCCCAGGCTTTCCTGTAGTTTAGCTTTGTATAACAAACCCTTAATCCTTATATCTTTTCAATGGTTCCTGTTTGCAATGCCCTTCATATGCTGCTGGATTACTTATATATCTGGGCCCTGTGAGTTTTGACTGCCTTTTGCAAGGAGCGGATCTATTCATGGATACAATTTTCCTCCTGTTCTAAGTCAGAGACACGATCTGAGACCTGGCGGCTCTCGGCCTATAGACTAACAATTTCTGTTTACTCGATCATTATTGCTCAACAATCACGGCCCAACTCAGAGAGTACAACCTTGAGAAGAACTTCTACAGTCCCTCTATGTGGGGCACTGGAGCTGGGATTTCCACCATGGACTGTCTTGAGGCTGGATACTGAAGGGATATGATGCTCTATATATTGGTGATATGCCGTGGGACATTGGAGGGCAACTCTGACAGCTGCAAGTCTGAGGAGCTCTCTCTTGATAGATCACTAATGTGACCTTGTGCAACTGCCTTGTTACCAGTTATAGCGTAGGCCAATAGTGTAGTTGTTGGTCAGGTATGTGGTGTCTGATTTATCCGACAAAGGAGAGGAGACTGCAGCACCTCCCCCCACCACTTCCCAGATGGCAGTCTAAGAGGCTCCTGGGTATAGGGCTCTGAATGGTGGCTTTCAGGCTTCCTCAACCCATCTCCATCATTGCCAGTATCAGAGCCACGGTACAGCTGCAGGTGTCCCTACAAGCTGGGCGCTGAGAGCTACAGGTAGCGGGAGGGTCCATTTCACGTCCTGTTGTAGTAACAGAGAAAAGCTGTCCAGATGCCCCTGTTTGTGGCGTGTTCCGTTCGGATGCTGGAAACAAGCAGCAATTTCTCTTGTTTTGATGTTGGTGGGGTGAATGACTTTGCCTATAATTAAAGATGCCAGCTTTCCACAGTTTTAGGGGAATTAGAGCAAAGCACAAGGATTTATCTTCCTCTCTTTGTCATACCAAAGCATGTACTCATTTACATGTATTTTTGAATAAGAAAATTATCATATGGACAGGAGCACATGTATGAAGATTGATAGAAGAGTGTATGAAGATGACAAATAATCAGTGTAATTTAAACATAGATGGATTATATCTGTAGACATTTCCCTGCGTTCTGCATGCAGTGATAGATGCTCTGTGAGAACGTAATAAAATGTGACTTGGTGTAAAAAGTAAACACGAACTTGAGGGGAACAAGAACATTTAATAGTAAAGCTATGGGTAGAAATGTGAGTGCCTTGTTTAACAATGAGACGGTTAGATGTGATTTGTTTTGAACTGCATTAGGGTAATGTGATTTCTTTATTTAATTGTTCGCAGGTAGACAAGCTGCTAAGATTAAGATTTGGTGAGGATTATCTGTAAATGAATTAGGACACAAGGTTAGCTGTGTGTCATACACTGTTACATTGTGCTGTGTATTCATGGTAGTCTGCCATTGCTCCATTTAATATTAATGCACTGCTGGAGGGCTCTGTAGCACACAGCTACACCAAGCCTGCATACTGTCACGTCTAGTGATACAATATTTAACAAGATTATTTAGTCTATGGGCTAGATTTACTAAACGGCGGGTTTAAAAAAGTGGAGATGTTGCCTATAGCAACCAATCAGATTCTAGCTGTCACTTGTTTAGTACGTTCTACAAAATGATAGCTAGAATCTGATTGGTTGCTATAGGCAACATCTCCACTTTTTCAAACCTGCCGTTTAGTAAATCTAGCCCTATGTGTGGGATGTACTCAACTAGAGTTTAGATGGGTCTGGTAAATATCAATTTCAGTTTTCCATCTGCCCCCAACTTTAGGTTTTATTGAGAGTTTTAGGACACATCATGGCAAAAACAAAATAGTGTGTGTGTGGTGGGGGGGCTAGTTTGGGAATGAGCCAATGGCCCTAAATTAGAACATATAAAGACCAGCATTATTGACTATGACTAGATTCCTCATTCTTCACTTCAAGTATCAAATGACACAATAAAATATGGGTGAAGGCTGTGCCACTTTTTTATTTTTAATCCCATTAAATTGGCAAGCAATATCATTTTATTCCTGACCACTATGATGGAAATGGAACCATAGTTCCAGTCTATAGTGATATGAATATTTGTTGCCATATACGTGCTATATGTAACTTGTGGTTCGGATTGCAAGCTTCAGCCAATGTGTCGCCCCATTTCTTCTTTTATACTTCATCCTATAGATACAATTCTTGGTTAGGTTTCAACTAAATGCTTTCATTGGTGATCCTGTGGTCCTTACAAGTGTTCAATGTGTTTTTGTTCATTTGGTTCATTTTGAACATGTGAAAAGTGGAAGAAACAGTTTTACACCCTGGAGGCCCAAACATTGACTCCGCCTCCAGCCTGATTTCATTGCGTCATCTATGACATGATGGTACTTGTAGTGCAGAATAATCAATCTAGTCTTAGCCAATAATAAACCTTATTTTAAGGACATTGGCTCAATCCCTACCACCCCCCGCCCTATTTTGTTTGTCGCGCCCACGTCTCATATCATGACCTGCCATCTATATTTGCTGCTGGCATTGTAATAGCGTGCCTGAATACAGAAGAGTCTCTATGCCACTTATTAATAGCACATTGATGTAACAGAGATAGGGGGCAGTAATTGAAAACAAACAGAATGATAGTAAAAATAGATTTGCAAGTATAAGACACATCATATAGTAATTGTAATCACATCTTCTTGAACTGATTATTAAAAAGAACTACATTTCCAGAAAAATCACATTACATCTATCGTACATAGCAGGTAAAAACAATAAAACACAGCACATTATTTAATCATCAAATGAACTGAAAACTTGGACACTGGGAACAAAGTGTCTAAAAAAAGGCTAAATCCTTAAATATTTTAAATCAGATACAAATCCTATATATAGTCTGGAATGCTTTATCCCAGTGGTGTTACAACTTTAGGTTGGTGCCCCTGGCTTGGCATGGGGCCTTTCAGTATTCAGAAGCCAACGTTAGCCAATCTGCTATCACTCTCCTTCTACTTGGATAAAACACGGACTGACGCCACATCTGCCACACAGCGATACCGCAAAGTAGTTTAATGCTCGGGGTCATGAGAAATATGCAAAGATCACGTGAGGTCTTTTGCTTCATAAAGAAGAGCCAGAGAAAGGACCCATAACATAGATGTATGTAGACTGCTCGCAGTACAGTTCTGTATTTAATGAGCTTAGGAAATATAAACACTTGAAGTGCTGACTGTTACTATAAACAATAGAGGTTGTTTAACATATACCAGTCATATTATATTCGTATAGCAGTACAAGGATGACAAATCTAAAAGCACCCCCCCTTCCCATCTTATCATCGAGCTCAGCGCTATCCATGAATTACTTGGGAAGGGTCTCTTATACATAAATGTAGACAGGCCGGATGTCCTGAAAGAGAACTCCAGCCTCCCTGCTTTTTTCCAGACAAACTTTCCCTTCTCTTAAATAGGAGAACCACAGGGCTTACTGCACTGGTACCCTTACAAAGCCTTGCTAAGTCTATTCTCCAATTGTTGATGCTGCTGTTTGGTACGTCCAATCACAATTCGTCTAATCAGCAGCATGCAGAAGCCCTGCTTAGGGGCTGCTGCCTGGACAAAAGATCAGACGGGAGGACCCCAGGGTTGGGCAACTTGCTATAACATAGGGTAAATAGCAGCATTATGATAAAAATATTCGCATCCAATTATATTTCAGCTTTGGTTAGTATAAAGCTAGAAACACATGTTAATAAAGACCATTTTGGGAGCCTATTTATAAACCCTCAAAGTACCCTGTCTATTTATTATTAGAGGGCCCCATTGGTAAATACGGCCTTCCCTGCCAATCCATCAATATGCACAGCACAGTCATGTAACAAATACAAATGCAGTCCCCATAGGTGACTATGGGGACTGCGAGAATGCCCTATGTATTAAGCGCCAAAATTCAGAGTTTGACCCCCCGATAGATAACGCCATTTGAAGATAGCGATAGCCGTTCTATCCTATGGGGAGACATCCAAGGGTCTTCTGATCCCTCCCGGCAGGCGTTGTGCACCTTCCCATTGCTAATTGTGCGAAGGCCATTAGAACCGTGATTGCAATCCCTTCACTATAGACTATTCACCCGCACAGACACCTATCGGAGCCACTGTTTCGGCTGAAGAATTTTAATAAATAGCCACATTAAGTCGTTTCTTATCATTGCGATAAGAAATTATAATTCACAGGACTAAAATGTGATGGGTCATAAGTAGACCCCTTGGTCTGATAAGATTGGGAGTGTGGCTCTGAAACTGCACGGGCGGAGAATAATTTGATTGATTATTATCACACTTGTTAGCACCTATATTATATCCACCATGTTATTATATACTCACTCAGTTCTCCTGTGCTCATTTGCCTTGCATAATCAGTACAATGTCATAGCCACTATTGGTAAATATGGCCTTCCCTGCCAATCCATCAATATGCACAGCACTGTCATGTAACACAAACTAGAGACAAATCTGCAAGAACTAATTTCTCTGGTCTCCGTGAAATTACAGATTGTGTCTGTTCACTGCTCAAACATTCCCTTCTCCATCTGTCTAGCGATGATATGAAAGACTGGAAATTAACCATCGTGCACAGCTAAAATTCACCAGGGAGGTCACTTTACTCACAGACCACGGAATAAATTAGATCCACTGAGCAGCGGAGAATCTTTTCTCACTGAGAGCCACATGTCTTTATCAGATCACAGATGATAGACTGTGATAGCTGCCTGACAAGGACCAGCCCAGCCGTATGTGGGACACGTGTTTCCACAGATACAGTAAGAATGCCATTTAAAGGAAATTAAAGAGCACATGTTACCAAGAATATAATTATATTTTATTAAAATAAAAATAAAACTATTTGCACAATATAACATGCTTGCTATTTATTCCAAGAATGTCTTCAATCTGATTTCTCGAAAGCCAGAGGCTACAGTATGCAAATGAGGGATGGGACATACTGAGTAGGCATTGTAGTAGTGTATATTTACTAAGCGGTGGTTCCGACGAACCGCCACTTCTCGCCGTTTTGCTGTCATTTTATAAAAACGGCAACCCGATGGGCTTTGTCTTTAGTAAAATTGCCATTTTAATAAATGACAGCAAAGCACCGAGAAGCGTTGGCAGAGCCGTAACTTAGAATTCTAGCGCCTGGGGCGAAAAAGACAAATGCCGCCCCCCTAGTCCTCAATTTTAACCAAATGAACCTAAAATAATCCTAAATTGCGCCCCTCTTCAGCGTTGCGCTCTGGGCGGTCACCCCTGTCGCACAGCCCTAGTTACGGCCCTAGCATACAAACTATCCCTTTTATATATGTTAACTTGTATAACTTGTATTTAATGTTTAGTAATCCTTGAAATATATAATATATAATAATAATAATATAATGTATTTGTATATGGATGATGACTGGTCATTTTAATTATAAAATGTAGGTGCATTTATATGTATATAAATGTCCATATACCTTGGGAGGACTTGAGACTTGATATTCTATTTGCATTTGCTGTGTAGCCCATTACTGCCTATTTGACCCAAAGGTGGTTTAAAATAATTGTCTGCAGTGTCTTTCAATTATATTCTGTTCTGATCAGCTCCTGAAACTTCTACTGTATATTTGTGAATATTTAATGTAGCCTTTGTATATATTTTAACTTGTACTTTAGGTTTAATAAGTAGTGTACTTCAAACGTACCACCTTTATTGTGCTCCGCTGAGAAAGGTGAGTTGGCAGTGTGTAGGGAAGTTGGGCTCGGTGCATCATTTTATGTATTCTTTTTGTATTTGCATTTAAATTACAAGTTGTTGTAGGGCAATCACTAATCAAGAAAAGCACATTGGCAGAATTACAGTTTTGTTGGTTAGTAGCCACTATGTTTGGAGATTGAGACCCCTGACATATATTACCACCCCTATTATTTTATACTAGGAGAATTTGCAAATGGAGAGTCAAGACTTTATCATGATTCCGACACCAGCAATTTCAATGCATAGACAATTCTGCAGTGTCTTTGTTTCCCAGGCCTGCTGTCCTGCTGATTTCCACAAGGAAGTGATGTCTGTACTAGTTAAAATAATGTTTGTTTGGAATTTTACAGTGATAGAAAATCACAATCTCTTTTCAAGGAAAAAGAGGAATGGGGCACAACAAAAATGTCTAGCTACAGTTTAAGTAATCTGGAATTGAAAGAGCTAAAAGCCTAAGAAAATAAATGGCTGCATAGAGACCAAGCTTTTTTGCGCATTCTCAAACCCTTACAAGGTCAGCTTTAGGAGGGCTGGGGTCCTGCAGCTTGAACTGCTGTCCAAATACAGATTTCTGATCTCTGCAGTAAGTACATACTTTCCTTCTCTCCCAGAATGTCTGGGAGACTCCCGAATATCAGCCCTTTCTCCCAGATCCCGCCCTCTTCCTAGTAATGTGTGCAGGAAGAGGGCTTCAATATGCGATTCACTGTGAGGGTCCAACATAATGCGGTTTGTGGCACCATGAACCCCCTATCCCCTGCACTTGCCATCTGATCTCCCCCTTTAAAAGTTTGCAGTTAAGCTGGGTACACACTACAGAAATTTTCACCAACTTTTTATGCCGAGCAATTTTACATGCGATCGATGGTCCGATAGCCTTGTTTAGGACGATAAAGGGAAGAGTGGACGTCCCTTTAGCGACTTTTTACAGCCATCTTGTCGTGAGCAATGACTGTAATTTCGTACTCACTGTTGTGGATCGGTCGGAAACTTGTACACACTACACAACGGAAACGAGATTGGAACGAAAATATTTACCGGTACGACCAACCAAATAGGCGACAATCGTCCATTTGGGCAGACTTTCGACCATCATGTCACTACACACACTGACCCGACTTTTGAACGAGCGGTCGTATGTCGGCTGATTGAGCCGATTATTGGACAAAAACTGTGTAGTGTGTACCTAGCTTTATGAGTAAATGTGATGTCGGTACACACTGACAATATCAAGATAAGCTTAGAGAGAACAGTGCAGCTTGTGGTTAGACTCTACAATCTCTCGTTCACACCAAGGAGGACAGCGGTGTATGTGTAGTGATGTCATGTAGTTAGAGATGGCTGCTTTAGATCAGCACTGTGCCCCACCTCCCACACAATCAATGTCTCATAAATGAAAGAATTGTTGAAGGCAATGGGAAATAACAAGGTAGTGCAGAGGAGTGTCATCATATCAAGGACCCTCCTTTGGTGATCTCAGTGGCCTTCTCGATGGCAGCAGACGCCAACACAACTTCTGCTAACATAGCGAAATAAGTATCCTGGCTCTGAGCACAATGCCAAAGAAAAATACCAGGTACACAGCTACTCCGAACAGTGTTCGTACAGCACAAAGCGTAAGGCTGGGTACACACTACAGATAATTTCTCCCTATGCTGTATCGTTAACAATTTTACTAACAACTGAAAGTCCCGACCAGCATGCCGGGTACACACTACAGGTTTTTCACCTGATTATCGGGCCAGTCACACGATAAGTGATCGTTCGGCCCAATATCGTATATAGTGTGTACGCTCCAATGATGAACGATTATCGTTCCAAAGCACATTGTATCGTTTGATTTGATTTAATAAACGGACTAAAAACCTCAGTCAACCATAGAACACTGTTGTGCCAATTCTGCAGGGTGTACGTGCTCACGACCAGCAGTGTAGTCAAATCTCTGTAGAGTTTACAGAGTCACAATCTGTTCAGCCGATGGTTATGACAGATGAAGATCACAGATCTGAAGGTAAATCTTGTGAAATGTGTATAGTGTGTACACATGAATCGGCATGCTGATCGGGACCTTCAGTCGTTGGTAAAATCATTAACGATATTGCTTCAGGAGAACTTTTTTGTAGTGTGTAAACAGCCTAAGACTTTAGAAGAAGAAGAAAAGTGCTAGTCAATTAATTGCACGTGTTTCTATAGCTCTCATAAGTGCTTGCCACAATTTGAGTGAAGAAAAGAGTCCTGTTCAATTTTGACCACAGTCATTCAGCCACCACAGGATTACCAAAGAATTTCCCATTGGATTGAGACAAAGGGCTAGATTTACTTAGCTGCGGGTTTGAAAAAGTGGGGATGTTGCCTATAGCAACCAATCAGATTCTAGCTGTCATTTATTTAGTACCGTCTACAAAGTGAAAGCTAGAATCTGATTGGTTGCTATAGGCAACATCCCCACTTTTTCAAACCCGCAGCTTAGTAAATCTAGCCCAAAGAGTGATTTCAGTGAGAATTTATTTCAATTAAACGTTATTTTAAAATATGTATCTGTGTAGTTTTTCTTTGATTTTTTTTTTTTTTTACTGTTTTGTATAGTGGGCAAGAGTTTTAGGCACCCTTGTCTATTATACTGTACCTACAGCCATTGTGGAATTACACTAGCAGCCAATGTTAAAAAGGCATGCTGGTGCATGTGGTTCAACAAGTACTTGCATACTCTTCCAGTCATGGCTGCCAGTGTATGTTGAACCATGTAGTTCCACAATAGCCAGGGGCTGGGTGGCAGGGGGGCATCTGCCCCCCCGGGCCCGTCCCATAATGGGCTACCTTGGGCTGGGTCACTGGGCCACCTGCATTTTATTCCTTTAAAATAGGCTGCTGAACATCTTTACCCCACATCAGTTCCTAAGCAAGATCGTTATCTCTTGGGCCACATCTCGATAGCAACCAGAGTGGCCATAGCACATAATTGGAAATCTCCTGATCCTCTTGCTCTATCTCGTATCATATCCAAGGTCCAGCACCGCTTCGAGATGGAGACGATTGATATTCCAATATTCCACATCAGCTTCTGCTCCCATAATAAAATGGTTTAAGTGGCATGAATATACAACTGAGGGTGCCGGAGCAACTGGGGGTTCGACTTTGACTTCCTCTTCCACGGCCCTCTCATTATCACCTCTACATGAAGCCTCTCAAGAGATCTAAAATAACCAAATGTTGTTAAGGTTACTCTAACCGGTTTAGCTATACTGAATGTGGTAACCAATTTATAGTCTAGTATATCCTGGTGTTACATGTATCAGCTATTTTTACATGATAAGACTTATTGAGCAAACCCCCCTACGAGGGGTTACCTCTACTAAGTCCCTTTGTTTTGTACCCTTTACCCTTTTATTTTTTCTGTACCCCAATAATTTATAAAGCTCTACTCAATAAAAATTATTAACAATAAAATAGGCTGCTGAGTCGAGTATTGGGATCTTGGATAGGGGGGCATGAATGTGTAGGATGAACAATCATTCATTTAGCCTGTATTTTCCCACTATGCCTAGGGTAGATACAAGTATAAAAAAAGCCCTGCACTCAGATTTAAAGTAGATCTTAAATATTTGCACGAATCTTTCATATAAAATAATACTGATTATATACAAACTGTCCACAGGGCTATCCAGAATTCACTTTAATTCACAATGATTTTATAACATTATGGGGGGTATCCAATTAGCCAAACATGGCGGCTGTGCACATTTTCAGGTAAAACAGTACCACAACATCGCAGGTTTCTCCTCACACAGAGTGCCTTCGCCATCATTCCAGAGGCACTCCGTGGCTAATTGAATACCCCCCTAATAGTAATATATATTGTTGCACATTTTGGGGCACATTGTTGCTTTATGTTGATAATGAATATTTGCTTACTGAGTGAATCGTACATGAGGGTGTGGGTGAGAGGATTTGCCTCTGTTCTCCTCACGGATATGAAATGAAATATTAAAATTACAATTAATATCACCTTGTTTCAGCTGCTCTCTCACACTGCAGATCAGGATTAATTATAAATCGGCCACACACAAGGGATTGTCCGTATCCAAGGACTCCTGTAAGTAATTAAATGTAATTAGATCTGTGTGAGCAATGAAAAGGTATCATTTGTTGGATTGCAATTGGGAGGGGAAATCAGCTGTCCCCAAACACTACATACTTTGCTGAGAATAATTAAACAGCAATTAAGCCCTCACCAAAGCCTCTTACTAATTTAAATATGATACCTGGAATAATTGTTTATACAGTATTTAATGAAATCGGTATAAGTCCTTTCATGTCCTGTTCCTTTCACCGAAAACCTGATATGTCTGAAAAGGTGTGTGAAGGCTGAGATTTCTTATTGTACATAACTGTGAAATAAAGATACAGGTACGAATAATGGGCCTGATTCATTAAGGGAAGTTAAGTAAAAAAAATTGAGTAAGTAGTCACCTGGACAAAACCATGTTACAATGCAAGGGGTGCAAATTAGTTTTCTATTTTGCACATAAGTTAAATACTGGCTGATTTTTCATGCAGTACACAAATACTTGTTTGCTTATTTGTACACTGAAATTTAAAGTTGATATTTGTGTGCTACATGAAAAAACAGTCAGTATTTAACTTATGTGCAAAATAGAAAACTAATTTGCACCCCTTGCATTGTAACATAGTTTTGTCCAGGAGACTACTTACTCAATTTTTTTTCTTTGCTTCCCTTAATGAATCAGGCCCAATAAGAGAAGTCGAACACTTCATACATTTCAGTGGTTGGCTTGCTGTCTGGTGAATTCAGAGTAGTATAATTAGAGTGATCACATTAAGCCTGAAAATAGACAATGGAGACTGAAAGCATATAACTGTGCATTGCCCCTTTGCTTTTTGCCCCATCACAGTGAAATGGCCCACCTGATAGCTAAACAAGCATAAATGATACATAAACATTACATACATTAGCAGTGCTTCAATAATGAGCTTAATGACTATGGCACCGTTTGCACGCCTGGTGACTTGGTGCCCCCGGCCATTTGTGGAGAGGCCAAGTTAGTCACGTGATCCCTTGAACTATATACTGTCCTTGGTGAACATGTTCCCTGAAGGCAGCACAGTGGCTTAGTGGTTAGCACTTCTACCTTACAGCACTGGGGTCATGAGTTCAATTCCGGACTATGGCCCTATCTGTGAGGAGTTTGTATGTTCTCCCATGTTTGCGAGGGTTTCCTCCAGGTGCTCCGATTTCCTCCCACACTCCAAAAACATACTGGTAGGTTAATTGGCTGCTAACAAATTGACCCTAGTGTGTATCTGTCTGTCTGTGTCTTTCTGTGTGTGTGTGTTAAGGAATTTAGACTGTAAGCCCCAATGGGGCAGGGACTAATGTGAGTGAGTTCTCTGTACAGCGCTGTGGAATTAGTGGCGCTATATAAATAAATGGTGATGATGATGATGATGAAGGCACTCATGTTTAAGTATACTACATAGGTTCTGCAGGGTAAAGGGTTCTCATGTTAATAATGTAGCCTCTGGTTGCTGTATCATAGTAGTGCCTGAGACAATTCCAAAATAGCTATGAGGAGTGGGATTTAAAGCAATAGGTATTGTCGCTATCTGTACATTGTAGATATATAGTTAAATAGTGCTACAAAACAGTGGATAATTCTTATAATCCAGCTACAAGTCCTTCTATCCATATATCTGCATATTTAACATCTGAAGCACATAAATCTGGTAATAGTGTTTTTGAGGGTTTTGCTAATGAATTAGATTTGTTTTCTGGAGATCTGAATGGGTTTCTAAACCTCAAAATGAACATACTTGAGATCTTTCCATTAATAAAACATAATAGTCAAGAAGGTGAAATATAAACCTCCCGCTGTTGGAAAGAGAGGTTCGTTCTCAGCGTTCAAGCACCGCAGTCTGTAATATACCATGTAATTACTGCACTGCAGTATGAACATGCCCCAACAAAATACTCATTAAGGCTTTTGTCGTACAGATCCTATTGAAGTTTGTTCTGGGATTTTTGTCATCATTTTATACTTTTACTTTTTATTCTTCTTCACGTAGGTTCAGCATAAAAGGTCTGGTGAAATTCCGTTGATCTTTATATTTGCCTATAGTCTAATTGGTTGACTTAATTGCGTTAGTGCTGCATGGTGACCTACTGAGTGGACTGTAGACAATGAAGTACTAAAGTTGCATATAATCTTCATGCAGTGTAACGTTACGATGACCACTGTGGGATTTGTGACTCAAAGGTCGGAAAACTTGTAGGTGCTGGATGTAAGTAAATAGTCAAGAAAATCCACAGCTGGAAGCTTTCAGCTCCTTAAACCATACTTTGCATGTATGGTTCTCACCTATCATCATCATCACCATTTATTTATATAGCGCCACTAATTCCGCAGCGCTGTACAGAGAACTCACTCACATCAGTCCCTGCCCCATTGGAGCTTACAATCTAAATTCCCTAACACACACACACACACAGACAGTCACACACACACACACACACACACACACACACACACACACACAGACTAGGGTCAATTTCTTAGCAGCCAGTTAACCTACCAGTATGTTTTTTGGAGTGTGGGAGGAAACCAGAGCACCCGGAGGAAACCCATGCAAACACGGGGAGAACATACAAACTCCTCACAGATAAGGCCATGGTTGGGAATTGAACTCATGACCCCTGTGCTGTGAGGTAGAAGTGCTAACCACTGAGCCACCATGCTGCCCATATTTGTCTATCTGGTAGTCACAGGCACTGTTGCTCCGACTGTAGTGCTGTGCAACTGTTTTATTACTGCAATTTCCATAGATCACCGGCCCGCGGTATTTAGCGACTTGAACTTGCACAAATCTTTTCATGGTCACATTCTTCACTATATGTGGGATTTTTGTTTCAAATGTAGCAGCATTTTGGTCAGTGACTAAGTGATAGGTGCTGGAGATAAATAAATACTATGTTAAATCCGCATTTGGAAACGTTGGCAGCCCTATTTAGTTGTAGCAACAGCAACAAAATCTATAGACAGAAAATAACAAACTTTACCCCCCATATTAACTTCTGAATCACTTCTTTGCCCTTCTCTAACAAATGGTCTTCTAGGCAACCCGTTCACTGTAATGTGATAGCACATAAACCCATAGTCCTTGTACTGCTTAACCAGTCAGAGTGGTCCAATGGTCCTATTCAGTATGAGGGACCCTCCTGTCTGCAACTGGCCACTGTAGCCGACTCTAACACAGGAATCCCCTGAACTCCTGACTGACAAACAAACAGCTCTCAAGGGACAGACCTTTCTGTCTCAATCTGGTTCCAAGTCTGGGCCTGCAACTCCTCTAGATGCTGCTAGTTAGGATCCCAAACTCCAAGGGTAGAACATGCTGCAAACAACCACTTCCGAACTTGCAACTGTCACACTGCACACACTGTGTCATTAGTGGTCAGAACAAACATTGCTGAACTGTGCTGGGAATAGAGTGAGTTATTTTCTCATGACATTGCGATGATCTTAGGTTGAGTACAGACATATACTGCGCTTAGGAGCATTTTCTTGTATTTAGTGGCATTTCTAGTGCTCTGTTACCCTTCCTCAAAGAGGACTGTGTCACAACACTCCAAAGATGGGGTCAGCATAACCGCACTGAACCATGGATATTAAGCACAGCCAAATATACCTGACTTTGTTCTCTCCATCTCAATTCTTCAGGAACAAGAGTTGGCAAAGGTGCTCCTTGTGCCTGCTTTCCAGATTATACATCTATGCATTGTAGAAGTTTTTTCTTTTAAAATAGTAAAACTCCAGTCAACGTGAAATTATTATAGTATTTAGGAAAATTGTACAGAATGATATTGATGGACTTATAAAATGGTATACAGTGCTATTTCCATTTATAGCCAGGTATTAATAAAGCTAATGTCGTTTGCAAGGCTTAAGGGCTCCTTCACCCTCATTACTTTAATTTACTAGAATCTATTGTTACCTTGTTGTGGCTTATTTCTATGTTTTTCATTAAAGTATTTACATCAGTCAGGAAGAGGTTGTGTTTTTTGTCCATTCGCTACCATACATTTGTTTTCTGCATGTTTTATTGATAGATACAGATCTATCATATCTCCTTGCAGTGAACAGCTCTGCCTAATAGAGGCCTTGCTGAAAAGCAGGTAAGGGAGGCGGAAGTCAAAGCAGTGTATTTAGTATATATTGCAATAGGCCGTGTACAAGCCAGTGAATGACAGATCCCAATAAGGAAAAGCTGCCTGTCTATGTAGTCCTTTCCATTGAAGCATTCTGATGTAAACAGATCCGGGTCTAGGAAAGGGACATTAGTTGTCCTTAAGTCAGTCGCCCACTGTCTTTTTAAATGATCCTTTTACTATATATTAAATTCTGTTAATGAGGATGGAACCTATTAGTTGCATTGACCCATTTACACTTGAACCTGTTATTGGGCGCTGCAGCATCTTTCAGACGATGTCTACTCTACTCACTTGTGTATGACAGTCGGTTTCTCAATGCCAGTGAGTAACCACCCTTAGGAAGCTTAATGTTAGTGAGTAACCACCCTTAGGAAGCTTAATGTTAGTGAGTAACCATCCTTAGGAAGCTTAAAGTTAGTGAGTAACCATCCTTAGGAAGCTTATTGCCAGTGAGTAACCACCCTTAGGAAGCTTAATGCCAGTGAGTAACGACCCTTAGGAAGCTTAATGTTAGTGAGTAACCATCCTTAGGAAGCTTATTGCCAGTGAGTAACCACCCTTAGGAAGCTTAATGCCAGTGAGTAACCACCCTTAGGAAGCTTAATGCCAGTGAGTAACCACCCTTAGGGAGCCTAATGCCAGAGAGTAACCACCCTTAGGAAGCTTAATGCCAGTGAGTAACCACCCTTAGGAAGCTTAATGCCAGTGAGTAACCACCCTTAGGAAGCTTAATGCCAGTGGGTAACCACCCTTCGGAAGCTTAATGTTAGTGAGTAACCACCCTTAGGAAGCTTATTGCCAGTGAGTAACCACCCTTAGGAAGCTTAATGCCAGTGGGTAACCACCCTTAGGAAGCTTAATGTTAGTGAGTAACCACCCTTAGGAAGCTTAATGTTAGTGAGTAACCATCCTTAGGAAGCTTATTGCCAGTGAGTAACCACCCTTAGGAAGCTTAATGCCAGTGAGTAACCACCCTTAGGAAGCTTATTGCCAGTGAGAAACCACTCTTAGGAAGCTTAATGCCAGTGAGTAACCACCCTTAGGGAGCTTAATGCCAGTGAGTAACCACCCTTAGGGAGCTTAATGCCAGTGAGTAACCACCCTTAGAGAGCTTAATGCCAGAGAGTAACCACCCTTAGGAAGCTTAATGCCAGTGAGTAACCACCCTTAGGAAGCTTAATGCCAGTGAGTAACCACCCTTAGGAAGCTTAATGCCAGTGAGTAACCACCCTTAGGAAGCTTAATACCAGTGAGTAACCACCCTTAGGGAGCCTAATGCCAAAGAGTAACCACCCTTAGGAAGCTTAATGCCAGTGAGTATCCATCCTTAAGAAGCTTAATGCCAGTGAGTAACCACCCTTAGGAAGCTTAATGCCAGTGAGTAACCACTCTTAGGAAGCTTAATGCCAGTGAGTAACCATCCTTAGGAAGCTTAATGCCAGTGGGTAACCACCCTTAGGAAGCTTAATGTTAGTGAGTAACCATCCTTAGGAAGCTTAATGCCAGTGAGTAACCACCCTTAGGAAGCTTAATGCCAGTGAGTAACCACCCTTAGGAAGCTTAATGCCAGTGAGTAACCACCCTTAGGAAGCTTATTGCCAGTGAGTAACCACCCTTAGGAAGCTTAATGCCAGTGGGTAACCACCCTTAGGAAGCTTAATGTTAGTGAGTAACCACCCTTAGGAAGCTTATTGCCAGTGAGTAACCACCCTTAGGAAGCTTAATGCCAGTGGGTAACCACCCTTAGGAAGCTTAATGTTAGTGAGTAACCACCCTTAGGAAGCTTAATGTTAGTGAGTAACCATCCTTAGGAAGCTTATTGCCAGTGAGTAACCACCCTTAGGAAGCTTAATGCCAGTGAGTAACCACCCTTAGGAAGCTTATTGCCAGTGAGAAACCACTCTTAGGAAGCTTAATGCCAGTGAGTAACCACCCTTAGGGAGCTTAATGCCAGTGAGTAACCACCCTTAGGGAGCTTAATGCCAGTGAGTAACCACCCTTAGAGAGCTTAATGCCAGAGAGTAACCACCCTTAGGAAGCTTAATGCCAGTGAGTAACCACCCTTAGGAAGCTTAATGCCAGTGAGTAACCACCCTTAGGAAGCTTAATGCCAGTGAGTAACCACCCTTAGGAAGCTTAATACCAGTGAGTAACCACCCTTAGGGAGCCTAATGCCAGAGAGTAACCACCCTTAGGAAGCTTAATGCCAGTGAGTATCCATCCTTAAGAAGCTTAATGCCAGTGAGTAACCACCCTTAGGAAGCTTAATGCCAGTGAGTAACCACCCTTAGGAAGCTTAATGCCAGTGAGTAACCATCCTTAAGAAGCTTAATGCCAGTGAGTAACCACTCTTAGGAAGCTTAATGCCAGTGAGTAACCATCCTTAGGAAGCTTATTGCCAGTGAGTAACCACCCTTAGGAAGCTTATTGCCAGTGAGAAACCACACTTAGGAAGCTTAATGCCAGTGAGTAACCACCCTTAGGGAGCTTAATGCCAGTGAGTAACCACCCTTAGGGAGCTTAATGCCAGTGAGTAACCACCCTTAGAGAGCTTAATGCCAGTGAGTAACCATCCTTGGGAAGCTTAATGCCAGTGAGTAACCACCCTTAGGAAGCTTATTGCCAGTGAGAAACCACACTTAGGAAGCTTAATGCCAGTGAGTAACCACCCTTAGGGAGCTTAATGCCAGTGAGTAACCACCCTTAGGGAGCTTAATGCCAGTGAGTAACCACCCTTAGAGAGCTTAATGCCAGAGAGTAACCACCCTTAGGAAGCTTAATGCCAGTGAGTAACCACCCTTAGGAAGCTTAATGCCAGTGAGTAACCACCCTTAGGAAGCTTAATGCCAGTGAGTAACCACCCTTAGGAAGCTTAATACCAGTGAGTAACCACCCTTAGGGAGCCTAATGCCAGAGAGTAACCACCCTTAGGAAGCTTAATGCCAGTGAGTATCCATCCTTAAGAAGCTTAATGCCAGTGAGTAACCACCCTTAGGAAGCTTAAAGCCAGTAAGTAACCACCCTTAGGAAGCTTAATGCCAGTGAGTAACCATCCTTAAGAAGCTTAATGCCAGTGAGTAACCACTCTTAGGAAGCTTAATGCCAGTGAGTAACCATCCTTAGGAAGCTTACTGCCAGTGGGTAACCACCCTTAGGAAGATAAATGCCAGTGGGTAACCACCCTTAGGAATTTACATTTTTCAAAGGATAAAGGTGACTTAAGTATCTTTCCTGACTCCATTGTTAAGGCAGATAAATTATTTATTGGTGTACGGGATCCCCATGTTATTCTAATTTTGACACTGAATCGCATTCTGTGTTCTTAGGCTCACTATGCATTTTATACCAGGAATAAGCTTATACCCTTGTGGCAGATTTCCAGTTTGGAAGGATTCAGCCGCAATGTCAGTATTCGATATAAATGACTGTTCCAAGAGGAATATCATGACCACTACATGCAGGATTAGTGTTTTTAAACTTTTTAGATTAAGGAAATATTTCTAGATTTGTCAAACAAGTTGTTCTTTTCTTTTCTCAGCTCTGTTCAGTATGCCATCTGCTTCTGTCCATAAAGAGATAATATTGCTGGGTTATATAAATTGAGTGTTGAGACTGCCAAACAAGGCTGCACTTTTTAGCTGTTTAAAGTTACTGTAGATAAAGATATTCATGTTCCTCATTTGCTTTATGTGTGAATGTCTAGTGGCGCAGTCTCGTCCTCTGAGCTTGGCTATCTATCCTCTAGTCTACAATAAGCTGCCAACATGTATTTGTTTTGTTTGTTTTCACCTAACATCCAAATGATCATATCTCTGCTAACGCTGGCCACACATGGTGAGGGTCTAATTGTATAAAGTTTCATCAATCTAAAACTCAATATGGACAGATTGGTTGTTTTGTACCCAAACATGTCAAAAATGGCCAAATTGGGTGATCAGATCTGGCTGTGTGCGTACAACTTTAGTCATCAGTCAGGGACAAACGCAGGATTTGTAGAGAGGGTTTTCCACGCTACGCCGCCAGTGGGCGTGACCAGCATGCCTGGGGGTGTGGCTATAATTTTAGACAGTGCTTGGCTGCTTTTAAACTCTTCCTATCCACATCATATACACAGGCAATTCCTATCCCCATCATATCCATGGGGCAAGCTACCTCAAACATACAGTGCCCCATGCTGGGAGGGGGTTTCCAGACACTAGGAAACCCCCCTCGGTTTGCCTATGTCAGTATTCTGTTTTACAGAAATGGCGTCAATACCAAATATTATAGAAGATTTCTTTCATTCTCCTAAATTGCTTTACAGGCAGGAGCTGACAATAGTCTTCCAAGAATTTACTTTTATTGTTCCTGTTGTTATTTGATAGATCTTGGATTCAATTTGTATGTTGAAATGTGATTTGCTGTAATTTATATAGGGGTTATGTATATGTTACATAACCGTTACTCATTATTATTAGTATGTTTGTATATTGTATAAAAGATTTATAAAGATACAAATGCTGAATATTTTGAAAACATGTCTGATAGAGAAGTGCTGACACAGCTCTGCTGAACCTATAGGACAAAGATTCTTTGTAGACATTCCCTTTAAATTACACAGCATGTTTGTATCTTCAGATTCAGCACATTATGGCAAACACAGAACTGAGTTAAATCCCCATCAATGCTGCCCTGAGACACGTTGCTTTTGTAATGGCCATGGAATGCAGCCGCTATTTTTTTTGTTATTTTTCAGCATCCTTGGTTTCATCTGAAAGGATACTTAAACCAGTAATTGCTTATACTTAACACAAATATTATCCAGAAACCACAGGATTGTTATTTTTATTCTTAACAGTACAACAGCTAAGTGAGGTATCCACATTCTCTCTGTGCGGTTAAAAGCCACACAGAACAAAAACAAAGTATCTGCGCTAAATTTAGGAATCTGATTCCATCTGTGCTTATGTAGGCATTGCAAGAGGGGACCCGCTGGCCTTTACATGCCAGGAGGAGCACTGGTTGTGGATCAGTCTAAAATGCTAGACTTCCTTGTGAGCAGTTAGTTTACAGGGTCTATCCAAGGCAAAATCATCATCATCATCATCACCATTTATTTATATAGCGACAATAATTCCGCAGCGCTGTACAGAGAATTCATTCACATCAGTCCCTGCCCCATTGGAGCTTACAGTCTAAATTTCCTAACACACACACACAGAGACATAGAGGGCCTGACTCATTAAGGAAAGTTAAGCAAAAGAAGTGAGTTAGTAGTCTCCTGGACAAAACCATGTTACAATGCAAGGGGTACAAATTAGTTTTCTATTTTGCACATAAGTTAAATACTGGCTGTTTTTTCATGCGAAGGGAAGTGTGCGATTTGTGATACCGTATTGTCACTTTACATACACAGCCGCGTGTAATCGTGAGCGCCGAACCTTATTGAATATGCCCCTATAGGTGTAAAGATATGTCACAGATAGCCATTTAATATGTAGTTTTATGTAGTTGATGGGTCAGCACAAATTTTTTTTTCTCTCAATATGCTAAGCTAAACTGTACCACGTAAGCTATAAACCATACCACGTATAAACTATACCACGTAAACCGTGATTGTATTATTTCCTTATTTTGGTTTAATAAAAAGAGTTTACAAAAACTACCAAAAAGCTCTTTTGATTATCCTGTTCTTTTAAGAATTTTCCTGGTACATCACCATAGTGGAGGACTTTTCCTAACTCTAGTGTAAAAAACGAGAGTCTCTTATAAATCTAAAATAGATCCTCATGTGCAGGAATTCTAGCGAGAAGGATTAGCGAGAATTAAACTGACACTTTTAGTTTGTGGCATTGGACTATACTTCATTAGTATGCAGAGCTGGAACAACGTGTCTCACATATCTTACATATACCTTAGGTGACAAATGTATATCTTTCAAATAAAGCAAATAATTCAGCCATAACTTTTTTTCTATTAAGCCGGCCTGTCATCCCTATATTAAACTATTTAGGTTTCATTAAATCATTATGTAAGGTTTTTTTCCAATGTCTTTATTTAGCTTTTCACATTTTCAAGCAAAAATATGCAAAACTGTACAAAACAAATAAGCAAGAGGGGATACCAAAAAAGGAAAAATGCCAAGGCACCTCTTGTAAATGTGTAGAGCATGAACATGGAAGAAAGGATCTTGTATGTTTTATGTAGTTGACTGTATTTTTAAAAATAAATGGAAGATTGCATAGTTGCTCCATGAAGAATTGTATTGTTATTTTTTTAAATAAATAAATTGAGAATCCTGATGAATCTCTCTTATCCCTTTCACTGAAAGTCAGTTGTCTATGTATATTTGCTAACTTTGTAGAACTACCATCCAGGAGCTGCCTAGGGCGATTTTTGTCATCCTGACCCACCCATCACTGCATTGCTCCCTACCCACCAACGCGTTTCACATCATCACACATTGGTGGATGGGCCATGATACTGTCCCACCCACTTGTCTCCATATCCTGGAGTGCTGCACACTCAGGAGTCTGGGATAATTTCTAGAAATCCAGGAGCCTCCCAAATATTGTGGGACTGATTCATCTTCGAATGCAACCTGCACACAAGTTGCGTTTTTTAAAACGAGCACGGAACTTGAGTGTACGTGTGGCCATATTCAGATCTCCAGATACATTCACTTAGTTTAAATCTGGGTATAAGTACACCCTGCCGAAACAATACTTGTCGTATGTCGAAAGACAGAACAGACTGCAGGATACGCATACGTGCACTATCAAATCCCAACAGAATAAATGTTTGTAAAAGAAATGACCAACTCACAATGCTATAATCATTAATAAAAATGTGTTTTTTAAAACAAAACAAAACATGTTTTTACTTTTAATATATAAATCAAGATATTCTTAATGCGTTCTGTACCTACAATACATTTTTAGCGTTTCTCTTACTTACATACACATGTACTGTCACTCACCGGACCGTGAGTGCCTCTTCCCGGACATTTAGGAACCGTGGCCGTCCTCCATCCTGAGGGTCTGTGCATGCGCAGCCCTTTCCTATACTTCAGTGTATGTCCCTTTAACTCAATTGGCAGATCAGGCAACCTCCCTATATTAAGCACCTGTGGTCAACACCACGTTGCCTGATCTTGGAGTCTCATTCCCTATGAGTCTCTGAAGGTGTTCCTGTATTCCTCGTGTTTTCAGCGCTGCTGATTCCTGTGGTTTCCAAACCACTTCTACCTTTGTGGTTTCCAAACCACTTCTACTACTGTGGTTCCCATACCACTTCTACCATCAACTGTATCATCGTGACTGTTAGCTGATTCCTATCCGCTGCCTCCGTGCACTACAGTCTTCCAAACCACTTCAACGCTATTACTTATCATTGTGACTGTTTGCTGATTCCTATCCGCTGCCTCCGTGCACTTCAGTCCTCTAATCCACATCATCGCTATTATATTTCACTGTGACTGTTTGCTGGTTCCTACCCGCTGCCTCTGTGCACTCCAACCGTTACTTTACATCCACTCACCTGTTCCTCATCAAGTCCGTGAGCTGATTCCTATCCGCTGCCTCCGTGCACTACAAGCCTTCAGCCTACAACTCGCCTGTGTTCATCATCGGGATTGTTAGCTGATGTCTACCCGCTGCTTCCGTGCACTAGAGCCTCCAGCCTACAACTCGCCTGTGTTCATCATCGTGACAAGTTAGCTGATTCCTATCGGCTGCTCCTGTGCACTGCAGTCTCTTCTCAGCTCTCCTGTGTTTCCTCGAGACTGCTGCTCTCATTGCCATTTGCTACGCTCCGTGATCAACAGCTCCTGGTCTACTCTGCTCTCCCGTGTTCCATCGCTACTGACAACTATTGGTTGCTACTGGTTACCTCCGTGTACCGCAGAGCCCTGCTGCTGCTGACCGCGCTATCATCCATCTACTGCTGATCCGCTCTCCACGCCTTCACGTGTCCCGCAGGTCTACCCTCCTGTCTGCATTGGATTTATATCTCATCTACTACTCCTCTGCTGGATCATCTCCACTCTCCTGGGTCCTGCGTGAGTCCAGTTCCACGTGTTATTGATTCCTGTGGATTCGTGTCCCTGTTGGTCTACTTATCTGTGCGCTGCACCTACTGACCGCTGCCTCAGGTATCCTGGGACTTCTCATCCAGCCGGCCTCCTGCCGCTCAGGTACCCCTGCACTCCTATCTGACTGCCTGCTTCTGAACCACGGTATGCATACTTCTCATTGACTGTGTTGGTGTATTGCATATCTTGCTGGACTGTGTTGGTTCTCCTCTGGAGTCTGCTATCCGCTGAGTCTATTGCCATCATTGACTGTGTTAACTTGTGCTGGACTACTTCAAGAGACTTCCTATATTTGCAGACCTGTTCAGTCATTTATATATATATATTGTGCATGTTACTGTGGATCGTATATAAGGTGCCTGTGTATATCCTGTGTTGCAGTCTCTCCCCGTGCACCTCCTCACATATATATTCAGTGGTACAACTTGCTGGCAGCAGACCACTGATCCCTGTTTCCAGTATCACCTGTTCCAGTATCCTCTCACATAGCAGTGGTACAACTTGCTATCGCAGACCACTGACTCCCCGGATACCTCCACTTGGATTCCACTCCTTCACTCAGACAGCGGTACCACTTGCTATCCGCAGACCGCTGACTCTCATCACCTCCTCGTTTCTGTTGGACATTCCTCCTCACTATAGCAGTGGTACAACTTGCTACCGCAGACCACTGACTACCTTCACGTGTCCTTGTCCTACAGTTCCTCGTGTACTATTACCTCCATATTACCAGTGCTGCTAGTCATAGACTTTCCTGAGTATCTCATCATCTGCTGCTTCCTGGTCCGTGATCACCCAGCTACCAGAGTACCCTATTACCATCTATATTGCTCTGGTAAGCCTACCACCTGGTGATCCCTGGGTAAAGACTCCTAGTGCCCGTGACAGTAAGATCAGGCCATGACAGACCCAGATACGGAACCTACAGCCAAAGAGATGCTGCAGCATCTGGTCAGCCGTGTAGAGCAACAGGATGCCCGCCAACAGCTGTTACTTCAGTGTTATCAATCGTTAACCTCCCAAGGAACATCTGGACAGACAGTGACAGCTACTACTGAGGCTCCTGTGCTTTCCTCCGTTTCCCCAGTGCCATCCCAGGTGTCTACAGCTTCTACGCTTCACCTGCCTACTCTGTCAAAGTACGATGGGGACCCCAAAACTTGTAGGGGTTTCCTTAACCAATGTTCAGTCCATTTTGAGCTCCAACCTCAAAATTTTTCTACCCATCGTTCCAGAGTGGCCTATCTTATCTCTTTGTTTTCTGGACAAGCCCTGGCTTGGGCCTCCCCTCTGTGGGAAAGAAACGACCCAATATTGCAAGATAGTGCCAAATTCATTGCTACATTTCGAAGTGTGTTCGATGAACCAGGTCGTGTGACCTCCGCTGCTTCCAGCATCCTCCGTCTGCGACAAGGATCTCATACAGTAGGACAGTACGTCATTCAATTTAGGATCTTAGCCTCTGAACTTCAGTGGAACACTGAAGCCCTAGTTGCCGCCTTCTGGCAGGGGCTCTCCGATAAAATTAAAGATGCACTGACTACCCAGGAGCTTCCTTCGTCACTTGAAGATCTGATCTCTCTTTGCCATCGTGTTGATATGAGATTTCGTGAAAGAGAGGCTGAGAAAACAACTTCTGCTAAAGCACCTCTTCGTTCTAACCCTCAATTTCGTCCAGTTTCACCCTCGGTGATTCCCATGGAGATAGGACGTTCCAAATTATCTTCAGAGGAGAGGAAACGAAGAGTAAAGAATAGACTCTGTATCTATTGTGCTGATTCCACTCATATGCTCAGCTCTTGCCCTAAGAGATCGGGAAATGCCAGGCCCTAACTAGTTCTGGAGAGGTGAAGTTAGGGTCCCTGGAGTCCTCTCCATCTTCCATGAAATCTAAAGTCTGCGCCTTTGACGTTACGATTTCCTGTGCTACCAAAACCTTTGAGTCACAGGCATTGATTGATTCCGGAGCAGCAGGAAATTTTATTTCCAAATCATTAGTAAATCAATGGTCTCTACCTGTGATTACCTTAAAAACACCCATTACTGTGACGGCTATAGATGGATCACGTCTCATCAACGGTCTCATCACTCAGAGTACGTCTCCAGTAACCCTTCAGATTGGTGCCCTGCATCATGAAGAAATATCGTTTTTAATCCTTCCTGTTACGACAAGTCCAATTGTCTTAGGCCTTCCATGGCTTCAGTGTCACTCTCCCCAGATTGACTGGCGCACCCCTCAAGTCACGTCTTGGGGGTCTGAATGTCACCATCGTTGCCTTTCCCAAGTCATTCCTCTCAAAGTACAGCAATCTTCCATCTCATCTACCTCACCGGGACTCCCTCCTCAATATGCTTCATTTACTGATGTTTTTGATAAAGCTCAGTCTGAACGTCTTCCTCCTCATCGTTCTTGGGATTGTCCGATCGACCTTCTACCTGGCAAGACTCCCCCCAGGGGCCGGGTCTATCCACTCTCGTTACCTGAAACTCAAGCTACATCTGAGTATATACAGGAGAACCTCCAGCGTGGGTTTATTCGACCTTCCACCTCTCCCGCTGGAGCTGGGTTCTTCTTCGTTAAAAAGAAGGATGGATCTTTACGCCCTTGCATAGATTTTCGTGGACTCAATGCCATTACTATCAAGAATCGGTACCCCATTCCGCTGATCACTGAGCTGTTCGATCGCATCAAGGGAGCCCGTATCTTTACTAAGTTGGATCTTCGTGGTGCCTACAATTTAATCAGAATCCGTTCCGGTGACGAATGGAAGACAGCGTTTAACACCAGAGACGGGCATTACGAATATCTGGTAATGCCTTTCGGGCTGTGTAATGCCCCCGCTGTTTTTCAAGGTTTCATTAATGAGATCTTCCGGGACTTATTATATGTATGTGTCGTCGTCTACCTGGACGACATATTGATCTTTTCACAGGACCTGCCTTCTCACCACCAACATGTGGCAGAAGTCCTTTCCAGGCTACGGAAAAATTCATTGTTCTGTAAATTAGAAAAATGTTCATTCGAATTACCCCAGATTCCATTCTTGGGGTATATAGTTTCCGGAGTTGGCCTGAAGATGGATCCCGACAAGGTGAATGCTGTACTACATTGGCCCCAGCCAACTACTCTTCGTGCTATCCAGCGTTTTTTAGGTTTTGCCAATTACTATAGACGCTTCATTCAAGACTTTTCTTCCATTGCATCTCCTATTGTGGCCCTGACTAGGAAGGGGGCTAATCCTAAGCAATGGTCACCTGAGGCTCTTCAAGCCTTTCAAACACTAAAAGAGTCCTTCTCTTCGGCTCCAATCCTTCGACAGCCTGATGTGACACTCCCCTTCTTCCTGGAAGTAGATGCCTCTAATGTGGGCTTAGGAGCTATTCTTTCCCAACGCTCGGAACAGCAAAAATTTCATCCTTGTGCCTTCTATTCTCGGGGTCTCCTGCCCGCAGAGAAGAATTATACTATCGGGGACAAGGAGTTACTGGCTATCAAAGCTGCATTAGAGGAATGGAGATACTTATTGGAAGGAGCTCGCCATCCGGTGACGATCTTCACAGATCATAAGAACTTGTCATATCTCCAGTCTGCCCAATGCTTGAACCCTCGTCAAGCAAGATGGTCTCTTTTCTTTTCCCGTTTTGAATTAATAATAACCTTCAAACCAGCTGCCAAGAACAAAAAAGCTGACGCTTTATCTAGAGCTTTTATGACGTCCTCTGATATAGAAGAGGTTTCCAACCATACCATTCTAGACCCCAAATGTATCTCACTGGCTGCTTCATCCACCAAAACGCTACCATTTGGGAAGACCCTCGTGCCTCCTACTCTAAGGAGGAAAATCCTTTCGTGGTTCCATGCCTCTCGTTTTTCTGGACACGCCGGTGAACACAAGACCTTTGAGATTCTCTCTCGAAGTTACTGGTGGCCTTCAATGAGGAGAGACGTCAAAGAGTTCATTGCTTCCTGTGAGCTATGTTCCCAGTTTAAATCCTCCCGCAGAACTCCAGCAGGGTTGCTGCGACCACTACCCATTCCGTCCAAACCGTGGACCCATATTAGTATGGATTTCGTTACTGACTTACCACCTAGTAAGAATCATAACACTATTTGGGTGGTGGTGGACAGATTTTCGAAGATGGCTCATTTCATTCCTCTGGCTGGTTTGCCTTCCTCGTCCATTCTGGCTGAACATTTCATTAAAGAGATCTTCCGTATCCATGGATGTCCGTCTGAGATTGTGTCGGATAGAGGAGTACAATTCGTTTCCAGATTCTGGCGAGCCCTTTGTAAAACCTTGGGCATACGATTAGCACTCTCATCTTCTTACCATCCGCAATCTAACGGACAAACTGAACGTGTCAATCAAGATCTTGAGACTTTTATAAGGATGTTCTCATCAGCCAATCAAGATAACTGGGTAGAGTTGCTCCCTTGGGCTGAATTCGCCCATAACAACATGTATCACGAGTCATCATCCAAAACTCCATTTTTTGTGGTCTACGGTCACCATCCGTCTTTTCCGGAATTTCCTGCCCTCCCGCCCACCCAAGTTCCTGCGGTGGAGATTGCTTGTCAGACCTTTAAAAATATCTGGTCTCAGGTCAAAACCTGTTTAAAGAAGACATCTATCAAATATAAATCTTTCGCAGATAAGAAGAGGCGGGCTATTCCACCACTAAAAATTGGAGATCGTGTCTGGTTATCTACTAAAAACATTCGTTTGAAGGTTCCATCTATGAAATTCGCCCCTCGTTTTATTGGTCCATATAGGATCATTCAAGTAATCAATCCAGTATGTGTGAAACTTCTTCTTCCTAAGAATCTTCGAATTTCTAATGCCTTCCATGTGTCTTTACTCAAACCTCTTATTATCAACCGTTTCTCAAATCCTCCCTCAGCTCCGCAGCCAGTTCAAGTTCATCAGGAGGAGGATTTTGAGATTACTGAGGTACTAGACGCAAAAATTTCGCGAGGAGTCCTCCGTTTCCTCGTTCATTGGAAGGGCTTTGGTCCTGAGGAGCGCTCTTGGATCAAAGCTGAAGATCTTAATGCTCCTGCCCTTTTGAAGAAGTTCTACTCCAAAAATCCGGACAAGCCCGGTTCCAGGCGTTCTGTGCCCACCTTTAAAAGGGGGGGTACTGTCACTCACCGGACCGTGAGTGCCTCTTCCCGGACATTTAGGAACCGTGGCCGTCCTCCATCCTGAGGGTCTGCGCATGCGCAGCCCTTTCCTATACTTCAGTGTATGTCCCTTTAACTCAATTGGCAGATCAGGCAACCTCCCTATATTAAGCACCTGTGGTCAACACCACGTTGCCTGATCTTGGAGTCTCATTCCCTATGAGTCTCTGAAGGTGTTCCTGTATTCCTCGTGTTTTCAGCGCTGCTGATTCCTGTGGTTTCCAAACCACTTCTACCTTTGTGGTTTCCAAACCACTTCTACTACTGTGGTTCCCATACCACTTCTACCATCAACTGTATCATCGTGACTGTTAGCTGATTCCTATCCGCTGCCTCCGTGCACTACAGTCTTCCAAACCACTTCAACGCTATTACTTATCATTGTGACTGTTTGCTGATTCCTATCCGCTGCCTCCGTGCACTTCAGTCCTCTAATCCACATCATCGCTATTATATTTCACTGTGACTGTTTGCTGGTTCCTACCCGCTGCCTCTGTGCACTCCAACCGTTACTTTACATCCACTCACCTGTTCCTCATCAAGTCCGTGAGCTGATTCCTATCCGCTGCCTCCGTGCACTACAAGCCTTCAGCCTACAACTCGCCTGTGTTCATCATCGGGATTGTTAGCTGATGTCTACCCGCTGCTTCCGTGCACTAGAGCCTCCAGCCTACAACTCGCCTGTGTTCATCATCGTGACAAGTTAGCTGATTCCTATCGGCTGCTCCTGTGCACTGCAGTCTCTTCTCAGCTCTCCTGTGTTTCCTCGAGACTGCTGCTCTCATTGCCATTTGCTACGCTCCGTGATCAACAGCTCCTGGTCTACTCTGCTCTCCCGTGTTCCATCGCTACTGACAACTATTGGTTGCTACTGGTTACCTCCGTGTACCGCAGAGCCCTGCTGCTGCTGACCGCGCTATCATCCATCTACTGCTGATCCGCTCTCCACGCCTTCACGTGTCCCGCAGGTCTACCCTCCTGTCTGCATTGGATTTATATCTCATCTACTACTCCTCTGCTGGATCATCTCCACTCTCCTGGGTCCTGCGTGAGTCCAGTTCCACGTGTTATTGATTCCTGTGGATTCGTGTCCCTGTTGGTCTACTTATCTGTGCGCTGCACCTACTGACCGCTGCCTCAGGTATCCTGGGACTTCTCATCCAGCCGGCCTCCTGCCGCTCAGGTACCCCTGCACTCCTATCTGACTGCCTGCTTCTGAACCACGGTATGCATACTTCTCATTGACTGTGTTGGTGTATTGCATATCTTGCTGGACTGTGTTGGTTCTCCTCTGGAGTCTGCTATCCGCTGAGTCTATTGCCATCATTGACTGTGTTAACTTGTGCTGGACTACTTCAAGAGACTTCCTATATTTGCAGACCTGTTCAGTCATTTATATATATATATTGTGCATGTTACTGTGGATCGTATATAAGGTGCCTGTGTATATCCTGTGTTGCAGTCTCTCCCCGTGCACCTCCTCACATATATATTCAGTGGTACAACTTGCTGGCAGCAGACCACTGATCCCTGTTTCCAGTATCACCTGTTCCAGTATCCTCTCACATAGCAGTGGTACAACTTGCTATCGCAGACCACTGACTCCCCGGATACCTCCACTTGGATTCCACTCCTTCACTCAGACAGCGGTACCACTTGCTATCCGCAGACCGCTGACTCTCATCACCTCCTCGTTTCTGTTGGACATTCCTCCTCACTATAGCAGTGGTACAACTTGCTACCGCAGACCACTGACTACCTTCACGTGTCCTTGTCCTACAGTTCCTCGTGTACTATTACCTCCATATTACCAGTGCTGCTAGTCATAGACTTTCCTGAGTATCTCATCATCTGCTGCTTCCTGGTCCGTGATCACCCAGCTACCAGAGTACCCTATTACCATCTATATTGCTCTGGTAAGCCTACCACCTGGTGATCCCTGGGTAAAGACTCCTAGTGCCCGTGACATGTACACTGTGCTATCTAGTGACACCTGTGTATAAGAGACAAGTACGTTTTAATGGAATAAATAGCAATTAATATTATTAGTCTCTGATTCACTGTTGAATCATAAAATGCTTTGCATGAGGATGCCTTTGCCAGAGAGCCCCAACCAAAGTTATCACCAAAGTTATCACCAGTGATATCCCTAGATAGCCAACAATGGCCCCGGGGATTTGATAAATAGGGAGAAGCCCTGAATCCTGAGAAAATAGAGAAAGGGCTTTTCTCCTTACAATGAATAGGCCCCTAAATGCTGGTGTAAGAGACACTATTGGCTTTATGTTGGCATTATGAGGTAATATATAAGATTATATTAGGGAATAAGTGACTGCTATGTGAAACCGTTTGGGCTCTGGTGGTTCTATAATACAGAACCAGCAAGTTAATTTTGTCAACCAATGTTGAACGGCGGCTGAGGGGAGCGTGAGTGGCGGGGCTAACCACAAGCTGCAATTTTTCTCTTAGCCATGGTTGTGATGGAAACAAAGGAGCGTAGGAGAACAGCTGCATGTAACAGCCCCTGGGGCCCCAGTCACAAGGATGGGCCACCATAGGAATATATTTTCCTGGTGGTATTGCAGCTTCAAATACTCGTCTTCAAAATATTTTCAAATATTATGACACACAGGGAACAAAGATATTGTTGTTTGCATACAAGATACAATGTAAGAGGAATTGTACTGTACAGTTTTTTGAAGACCTGGGACATTTTCAGTCATAATTCCAAACCTTTAAAATTAAGTCTGTCCCTGGAAATTGGCTCGATTGTGGCCACATTCATATACATTTTCCCTCTCTGCACTGATAAACATTTTCCAGTTATCTGTATTTACTTTATTAACTACTATTTTAAGAGACATAATAATAAATTCTGCGTGGGTGAGACTAATATAATGTTATTAATGAGAGCGTGATTTGTCCTATGTGATAGCAGATGTCTAGAAGTCAATAGGGCTGTGACCTCGATGTGTGTGTGTATCTTGGCTCTGTTTGTTCATTTAAAGAGACGCTGACTATGACAGGTGTGGGTTAGGTAGAGCTAACAAGGTTTGTTGATTTAGTGATACCTTTGTTGGACCTTTTCCGTATTGTGATGGTCGATGTTTGTGCTTTTGCTTGACTAATGAAGATTCTAACTGCAGCGGGCATCCTGGTGCTGCCAGAACATCAAAGGTGTAATTCTTATAAGGAAATTAAGCAGTTACTATCAACAAGAGGAAGCTGTCAAGTATTCTGAAACAGCTAAAATTACAACTATACGAGTATGCCTATGTTCACAGAATTTTACTTCAAGTGAACAAAATATTCAAATTTGGTATAGCATTGCGACTGTTGCTTTGGAGTCTATGGCTATTACTAAATAGCTTTCCCACATTTAAGGTTTATCCATCGCCTCCATAGTGGAAGCGACTGTTTGGTGGACTGAACCAGTGTTCATTAAGATGCACGGCATCAATTCATGTAGTAGTGATAGTACAGGAGAACGACAGGTGTTGATAAAACAGACGTTCATGCCTAACGCCTTGTGATGTCACAAGCTCCCGGTAAATTGATAGGCTGCATGTTCACCAGAATGGCTGCCGGTACACTTTAATCACTAGAAATATAAGGTGCTTGGATTGTCACAATTTATTGTAATTTTAAACCAATTAAAGCTACATTACCACTTTGTGGTTTTTTTTTTTGCTAAGGCTGGGTACATACTACAGTGTTTTCAGCCAATTATCAGGCCAATCACCCGATAAATGACCGTTCACCCGGTATTGTATTAGTATACACTTAGACAATGAACGATAGTCACTTCAAAGCACCGACCATCGCTTGCTTTGATTGTTCAGCAGAGCTAGAAATCTAGTTCCAGTGTCGTTCCAATTCTGCAGTGTGTGTGCACTCACGATCAGGATCTCCATAGAGTTTACAGAGTCAGGATCTTTTCTGCCAACAGTTATGACAGATGAAGAGCACAGATCTGAGGATAAATCATTTAAAACATGTATAGTGTGTACACATGAATCGGCATGCTGATCAGGACTTTTTTTCCCCAGTCGTTAGTAAAATCGTTGTAAATAACCCTGTAATTCTGTAATGTGTACCCAGCCTAAGGTGCACCTACCCCTAACCGGAGCCCGATGGGTTTTTCTCCTGGGGGCTCCTGGAACTGGCAAATCGGTTTCGTTCACCAATAATTTTACACCAACAGATGCTGCCAACTTAGGGCTGCTATTCCATGTACCTCTCTGTAACCATGTGTACATAGACTTTGGCTTTAAAAATGTAAATAAAAATGTAAATAAAAAAATATTTTTTATATTTGAAACATTTTTCACATAGTAAATATGGTTTGTTCAAAGGTATCTTGAGGTGGCGATAACAGAACAAGGATAGTGGCTGTACTGTTACCGTACATGTTACTTAGCATGGGGCAGCTATCGGTGGTGAAACCATACTTGCCAACTTTGGCAGCATGATCTCTAGGAGGGGGCTTCATCATGGGGCCATGGGAATCGCATTGTTAGGCCCCACCCCTCTCAGACTTTAACAATATCAGCCTATCACAACAGGGAGTGGGTCCAGGATGACACTTTAGCCCCACCCCCACCCACTTTACCAACAAAGAGGAAGGTTGGCCGGCTCTCCCAGGCAACCTATGGGTGAAACCCAGCGCATCTTATGAGGTATAGGTTTGTGTGACTGGCCAGTCACACAGTAAGCAGACTGACATCAGTATGGAAGACAATAAGAGCTATCTGTTTGGCATTAATGATTTCTCATCATGATGAATTCACTTTTTAAACATGATCCATAATCTTCCATTTAGCACTAATCATGTTTATCCACATTTGTTTTGTCTGTGACATTACTGAATGCGTTAGAGTACTCTTGACTGAACAGTTACTGCAATTAGGAGATTTTAATTATGACTCTAGAAGCCTAGTAACAGTTGTAATTCTCATGAGTAATCGCTGCTTGCTAATGAAATATATTATTTGTTCAGTCCACATCATTTGTGTTTTTGAAGATAAAAATAAAGCAAGGCCGCATTTCATTATTCCCAAGTAATTGACAGTGAGTAGGTGTATCAGATAAAAACATGATAAAGTATCATGATAGAGTATCATTGGTGCAGAGTTAAGCTATGGGCGATGAGGTGACAGAACGACTTGGTGGTTAAGGACACTGATTTGCTAAAGACTTTTGTTTAATCCCAATATTGACTTCTTATGAACTTGGGCAGCAAGTACTTCAATAAAATAGCAGAAATGTGCTATAAATGCAATGATTTGGATGGCCAAATTGTATGTTTCAGTCCACATTTAGCTTAGTTCACTGCGTGTGTATTCTCAGAATAACCAGTGGGTCTGATCAATGTTTGATCGGGATTGATCAGATGTCAGTATCGGTGAAAATGTGGTTGGACAATTACAGTGATCTGCTGTTTGTATGAGGTACTCAGGCCAAGCGACAAGATGTGTCCGGTTCATTCATTTATGTTGGTTGCCAAATTGAAAAAGATCCAGTCGCTTGTTGCTCATTAAATTGGTACGTGTTAAGGTCTGCTGCTACAGTAACCCCTGGGTCTATGGTTGATATCTGTATAATTGCCTATGCTGTTACATTGAGTAAATACAGCTGCCAAGCCATGATATATGATTCTCTTACATTCACCAAACTGGCACCAACACTGGAGAATAGAAAGAGGTACACTTCTGGAAGAGGGTGGTAATGGGTGGTAATGTCTGGTAAGCCAAGTACAAACACTTTATCTCAGCTCTTATTTTAGAGAACTGGCGCCTCATACATTTGCTTGGAGCATGCCCACTTCCTGTCTGCAACCAAACCCCTCCATTCTGGTGGTATATAAGTCTAGCAGTCCATTGCACAAAGTGCCAGATGATTGTGCCAATGTGCATTCATCTTGCATTCTTGCCTTTCCCTTTGACTGACTAACCATGTAGTCTGATGTCCCTGGTTTGTACCAATTGGTTTATACACTCTTCCATTCCATCATCTCCCAGCGGCGGCTCAGTGACAGCTCATGTGTCAGCTGCTCCACAGGTATTCATTTTGATCATTCTATTGTAAGAACAAGTATAAGAAACAGAAATATGGTTTCTGTCATGTGTGGTATCCTCACCCATAGGCAAACCGAGGGTGGGGATGGGGGGTTTCCTAGTGCCTGGAAACCCCCCTCCAAGCCTGGGGCACTGTATAATTGAGGTGGCTGGACCCCGCCCCGCTTCACACGGCTCAGCTTGAAAAGGGAGAGCTGCGTGCACCTAACAGTAGTGCACGCAGCATTGCCGATGTATATTCTGGGGATAGGAAGAGTTGAAGAGCAGCCAAGCACTGTCTAAAATTATAGCCACGCCCCCATGCATGCTTGTCACGCCCACAGGCGGCGTGGTGTGGAAACCCCCCTCTACATACTCTGCGTTTGCCCCTGTCACCATAGTATTAATAATGGCTGTTATTTGCCTGTATCACAGGTCTAAATATGAAATGATTTAAAGCTTTAGACCAGAGAAACATTTTAATAAATATAAAAATAAAATAAACACCTGTCACATATTTATTATATCATCAGCTTCATCATTTATTTATATAGCGCCACTATTTCTGCAGCGCTGTACAGAGAACTCGCTCACATCAGTCCCTGCCCCATTGGAGCTTACAGTCTAAATTCCCTAACATACAAAGAGAGAGAGAGAGAGAGAGAGACTAAGGTCAATTTAATAGCAGCCAATTAACCTGCTAGAGTGTTTTTGGAGTGTGGGAGAAACCGGAGCACCCGCTGCCCCCACAAACACGGGGAGAAGATACAAATTCCACACAGATAAGGTCCTGGTCCCACTGCTGTGAGGCAGACGTGCTAACCACTAAGCCACCGGGCTGTCCAGGATGCATGTAATGCATGAAATTTTCACAAACATAAATACTAAACAGTCACATAATAATTGAACAGTGGACTAGAATGGAATGTAAGCCACAGTGTTCAGTAAATAGGCAATGGAGAATGGACATGCTCTTGGCAATTTTCATTCCAATATTTTTTGGCTGAGGACCATTCCGTACATGCAACTTGCTCTTCTTCCTTAAAGAAGATGTTGGTCTTCAGTGTGGTGGGGCTGTCACAAACCTCTCTGGTGTCTGAATAGCAGAACTGTGAGCTATCTCTTTTCTGCTGTTACTAAGATAAAGCTCCTCAAACATGTAGAAATAGATCAGATTATATAGTAGGAAGGTAACCTCTCGATGGATCAACCCTTTGGGGGGTATTCAATTGACCGCAAGATTTTTTTCCCGCCGTGTTCAAAAAAAACCCCCAAAAAACACCCGCGGGTTTTTAACTGTTATAGCGACCGTTTTTAGTTAACGCAGCGTGAAAACTCGTGCAATTCAATTGAATAAGAGGGAACGCTGCCCCCGCGCGTTAATCATTGTGTTTGCGAGTTTTTAGGGGAGTTTTAACACGGTCATGTATAACACAAAAAAAGAATTTGGCATATATTTTTATACATTTTATTGCATTACACAATCTAGTTGATAATATCTACATTACAGTACTTTCTTTAGCATAATTTTTGATGTAACTATTTTTTTTTACTATAGAATCATCTATACCATGTCAAAACACATTAGTGCGCGTGGAGCGTCCCAGCTGTTGACCATAGTCATGGCGACAGCCGGGACGAGAACCGGATGATGGCCGGGACGCTTCTGACGGGCCAATACGAGTGGCGGCGGTACCGAGCCGCCGCGGCTTGTAACACACCTCCTGTAATATTGTTTGATGATTTGTTATACAGGTATTGTAGTCAACATTATGTTCTAGACATATCTGTTTATTTGTATCACCCATGCATATAAGCTCAGATATGTGCATTGGATATAATGGTATCTACACAGATCTGTGGTCTTATCTAAGAGTTTTAAACATAAACAAATTGCCTTGAAGATAATGTTGTCTGAAGGTGGGATTCATCACAACATGGATTTCTACTTGAATGTGATGCCCTTCTTACAAGGGATGGTATTGACTGTTATACTGAGCCAATTTAGCAGTTGGGGTGATTGATCTGGGTAATTAATCATGTGTGGGGTCTGTAGGGAATGTTCTCCGTGTGATGTAAATTGATAGTTGCTCCTGGGAGTTTGGTTATGCTATTCTCCGGATCAACACATCTAAAATTGTAAAGGTTAAACTTAATGAAGATCTGTCTTTTTTTCACCCTCACTATCTACTGTTAATGCTTACTGTTCGTTCCAAAAAAGAACCTTTACCCCTTTATCGATTATTAGGTCATGAGCCTTAAGGGATTCACAGTCTAATAATGAATCATCCCTTTAATAACCTATTCTATATAACATATTTAAATTGTAATTTATGATAGAGGTCAATCTATCTGCAGTGCTTTCTGTATGTGGAGTATCTAATTGCCCTTCCACTTGCAGTGTGACTTCTGGCCAAAATCCAGGACTTGCATAGCTTCTGTTCTTCATCAGTTATTTATTCCAAGACATTCAAGGTTTCCACCACTAGAATGCAACATGTTGTGAATAGCAATAAAATGTTATTCAAACTAGTTTCCTGACCACAATGATGTCACTATATAGAGAATAGATTTCTTCTTTTAATATCACCAGAACCTATATGAAGATTCAGAATCTGAGCTGGATATTCTGTATTGCAGTACTCACTGAACCTGTCAGTTGTATGTCAAGACAATAATCAGCTTCCCTGGCCTCTAAAACAAATACAAGTCTAAGGACAACAGTCTGTAAACCCTGTTACATCTAAACAAATACATGAAGGACACAAAACAGCCATAACAAAACTGGAGGAAATGATTTGTATGTTACGCAGTTGAAACGGTTTATATTTACCTCGGGTTACTGCAAAACAAATTTAACATTTTCAAAACTTGGTGTAATATGTAGCAGCACTGTTCTTTGACATAATCTGTGTAGAGTTATACATTCATTACCTGCAGTGCTGAAAGGCTGGATTCTTGTATGGTGACCTTCCTAGGGTTGTATAAAGTGCTCTTTCTTCTTATGTGCAGTATTATAAAGTATGCCTTGTCATTGTTTTATTAAATAGTACAATCTGTAAGATCTCGGGTGTATTCTGTCCAATATTTCCAAGAACAGCATAACCATAGTCTAGGAGCAACCTAAGACATGGAACCGTTCCAATGGTAATATTGAGCAATAATGAAAAAGTACTCGCTGGGCCAAAGGATACCATATTAATAGTAATTCTTATTAGTAATCCTTATTAAAGGGCATGCAGGTTTGAAAAATGTAACTTTATATTATTAAACTGTAATCATTACGAACAATTATTATCTACCATTCTGGAGAAAATAAGCTGCAGATATTTCTTTTTGCATTAGGCATAATGTACTTAAGTTGTTGGTGGGAACTATCCTGCGGGCTGACATATACTCGTGGCATGTTTAATCCCTGCTTGTGCTTAGTTATATCTGCCATGGCCCAGTAATATCACCAGATTGTAGTGAATTGAAAGGTTGCTTTCTCCAAAACTAATTTGCAGCAGAATGGTTGCCTCAGTTCAGATGCGACCTCTCCCAGTAAAATCAGTAGAACCGAGGTTGCCATCTTCACATGTAGAACACAGGCTGCCATCTTCACATGTAGAACACAGGCTGTCATCTTCACATGTAGAACACAGGCTGCCATCTTCACATGTAGAACACAGGCTGCCATCTTCACATGTAGAACACAGGCTGCCATCTTCACATGTAGAACACAGGCTGTCATCTTCACATGTAGAACAGAGGCTGCCATCTTCACATGTAGAACACAGGCTGTCATCTTCACATGTAGAACACAGGCTGCCATCTTCACATGTAGAACAGAGGCTGCCATCTTCACATGTAGAACACAGGCTGCCATCTTCACATGTAGAACACAGGCTGCCATCTTCACATGTAGAACAGAGGCTGCCATCTTCACGTGTAGAACACAGGCTGTCATCTTCACGTGTAGAACAAAGGCTGCCATCTTCACGTGTAGAACACAGGCTGCCATCTTCACGTGTAGAACACAGGCTGCCATCTTCACGTGTAGAACACAGGCTGCCATCTTCACGTGTAGAACACAGGCTGTCATCTTCACGTGTAGAACAGAGGTTGTCATCTTCACATGTAGAACAGAGGCTGTCATCTTCACATGTAGAACAGAGGCTGCCATCTTCATGTGTAGAACAGAGGTTGGCATCTTCACGTGTAGAACAGAGGCTGCCATCTTCACGTGTAGAACAGAGGCTGCCATCTTCACGTGTAGAACAGAGGCTGTCATCTTCACATGTAGAACAGAGGCTGTCATCTTCACATGTAGAACAGAGGCTGTCATCTTCACGTGTAGAACAGAGGCTGCCATCTTCACGTGTAGAACAGAGGCTGCCATCTTCACGTGTAGAACAGAGGCTGCCATCTTCACGTGTAGAACACAGGCTGCCATCTTCACATGTAGAACACAGGCTGCCATCTTCACATGTAGAACACAGGCTGTCATCTTCACATGTAGAACACAGGCTGCCATCTTCACGTGTAGAACAGAGGCTGTCATCTTCACATGTAGAACACAGGCTGCCATCTTCACGTGTAGAACAGAGGCTGCCATCTTCACATGTAGAACACAGGCTGCCATCTTCACGTGTAGAACACAGGCTGCCATCTTCACATGTAGAACACAGGCTGCCATCTTCACATGTAGAACACAGGCTGCCATCTTCACATGTAGAACACAGGCTGTCATCTTCACATGTAGAACACAGGCTGCCATCTTCACATGTAGAACACAGGCTGTCATCTTCACATGTAGAACACAGGCTGCCATCTTCACATGTAGAACAGAGGCTGCCATCTTCACGTGTAGAACACAGGCTGCCATCTTCACATGTAGAACAGAGGCTGCCATCTTCACGTGTAGAACACAGGCTGTCATCTTCACGTGTAGAACAAAGGCTGTCATCTTCACGTGTAGAACAAAGGCTGCCATCTTCACGTGTAGAACACAGGCTGCCATCTTCACGTGTAGAACAGAGGCTGCCATCTTCACGTGTAGAACACAGGCTGTCATCTTCACGTGTAGAACAGAGGTTGTCATCTTCACATGTAGAACAGAGGCTGTCATCTTCACATGTAGAACAGAGGCTGCCATCTTCACGTGTAGAACAGAGGTTGGCATCTTCACGTGTAGAACAGAGGCTGCCATCTTCACGTGTAGAACAGAGGCTGCCATCTTCACGTGTAGAACAGAGGCTGTCATCTTCACGTGTAGAACAGAGGCTGTCATCTTCACGTGTAGAACAGAGGCTGTCATCTTCACGTGTAGAACAGAGGCTGCCATCTTCACGTGTAGAACAGAGGCTGCCATCTTCACGTGTAGAACAGAGGCTGCCATCTTCACGTGTAGAACAGAGGTTGGCATCTTCACGTGTAGAACAGAGGCTGCCATCTTCACATGTAGAACAGAGGCTGCCATCTTCACGTGTAGAACAGAGGCTGCCATCTTCACGTGTAGAACAGAGGCTGCCATCTTCACGTGTAGAACAGAGGTTGGCATCTTCACGTGTAGAACAGAGGTTGGCATCTTCACGTGTAGAACAGAGGTTGGCATCTTCACGTGTAGAACAGAGGCTGCCATCTTCACGTGTAGAACAGAGGCTGCCATCTTCACGTGTAGAACAGAGGCTGCCATCTTCACGTGTAGAACAGAGGCTGCAATCTTCACGTGTAGAACAGAGGCTGTCATCTTCACGTGTAGAACAGAGGCTGCCATCTTCACATGTAGAACAGAGGTTGGCATCTTCACATGTAGAACAGAGGCTGCCATCTTCACGTGTAGAACAGAGGCTGCCATCTTCACGTGTAGAACACAGGCTGTCATCTTCACGTGTAGAACAGAGGTTGGCATCTTCACGTGTAGAACAGAAGTTGGCATCTTCACGTGTAGAACAGAGACTGCCATCTTCACGTGTAGAACACAGGCTGTCATCTTCACGTGTAGAACAGAGGTTGGCATCTTCACGTGTAGAACAGAAGTTGGCATCTTCACGTGTAGAACAGAGGCTGCCATCTTCACATGTAGAACACAGGCTGTCATCTTCACGTGTAGAACAGAGGCTGCCATCTTCACGTGTAGAACATTGACTGCCAGCTTCACGTGTAGAACAGAGACTACCATCTTCACATGTAGAACACAGGCTGTCATCTTGATGTGTAGAGCAGAGACTGCCATCTTCTCGTGTAGAACATTGGCTGTCATCTTGATGTGTAGAGCAGAGACTGCCATCTTCTCGTGTAGAACATTGGCTGTCATCTTGATGTGTAGAGCAGAGACTGCCATCTTCTCGTGTAGAACATTGGCTGTCATCTTGATGTATATATAGAATAGATAATCAATTCTATCAGGCGCTCCACTTCGGCATGCAGCCGCGTGTGTACTCTAGAATTTCCACAACTAATTCAAAATCACATAGATATATACAAAAATTGAGTACATACACTTGCGCTTCCTTTCATGCCCATAGATGTTCATAAACCAAATGTGCTATTCATAATAGGATGGTATTCCTCGCTTAGGACTCAAAGATGTCATCATATGAAATGTGTACATGTATGGAAAAACACAAAAAAAACATACAAGACCACATAGCGTATTATGTAAACATATGATCTAATACTTTCAAGTCCACCACCAGAATGATAGTATGTGTCAGAGTCCTAAGATATGTCGTTTTTCCTCACAGCACCACACTCGTGATATCTTCTCCTCAAAGCCCCTCTCGGGTATATGCTTACATCTCCATAGAATAATTTGCGCTTTTCAAATCCAACCTCCTCTTCCTCATACAAACAAATATGGAAAATGTCTCCAGAAGAGCGATGGGGCATGGAATATATAAAAAAAAGCATACGAAGACAACTTCGTGCATTACCCCAAAATACACATTTAATATCAATGGAACAGATAAAAATAATAATAAAACTGGAAAGCACACATGTGCAAACGTATCCACATAATGATATAAAAGTCCCGTACCGGATGGCAATGTGTATACAGCCTGTGAAGGGATCCACTTATAGATGGTATTGCTGCAGCTTGGGATCCAAAACACAAGTACGTGTCACACTGGTCACTCGGTCTCTGGGAAAAGCCGCCAACGCGTTTCAACCCTGTCCGTCGTGGGTCTTTTTCAAGGCATAACATTAAAACCATACAGCCGCAATTTAAATAGTCACTCTTATTACCGGGATCCGCCCATAGTCCCTCCTCCGTTGACTCTTCTTCCGGAGGAGACAGTCCTCGAATCAGAACGAGGTCTGATGTTCAACAACTTTATTGTTCCTGAATATACCCAAACAACTTTATTGTTCATGAACATACCCAATTCTCGGACAAATTCGTGGATCCCGTGAAAGAAAAAAATAAAAACATATGATACGATAAGTATTCATCTTAACACAGATTAGACATCTGAATCACAACTTATGACTAATATGTACATACTCCCTATCCACATAGGACTAAAAAACGGGGACCAACACCCTATAGATAATCATACACAACCCATCATAGAAACCATTTAATTTCAAAGTCTGTGTTAAGACCTATAGGAGACAGAGCCTGTAAATTAAATATCCACCGCATTTCTGCCCTGGCTAGATTGCCAGCCAGATCCTTATTCCTCCAAGATGTTTCTATAACCTGAATGCCCCAAAATTGTTCTATTTGCTCAGGTTTGCACATGTGTTGATTTTTAAAATGTTGAGATACTGAATGTGTTTCTACCCCTTTCTTTATATTGTAAATATGCTCTCTTAACCTTATTTTCAGGGGGCGGGTGGTCTTCCCCACATAAATTTTACCGCAACTACATCTCATTAAATAAATGACATTTCTTGTGTTGCATGTTATAAACTGAGTAATTGAAAATTTATGTCCATTGATCTCCAGCTCCGTTGTCTTAGTACTGGAAGATTTGCATGTCCTGCATGCTACACATGACCCACACCTATGGAAGCCCACTGTTCTAATTGACTTCCTGGTTTCTTCCTCTAAACAGCTTCTTACCACCTTATCTTTAATATTGGGGGCCTTCTTATACACGAAAACAGGTTTATCAGGGATCACTCCACCAATGGTCTCATCCATTTTTAAAAGGCCCCAACTTTACCTAAAAATCTTTTCCATATGACCATGGTCATCGGAAAATTCAGATACAAAGGCCCATTCAAACTTCTTAGTCTCTTTACTTTCCCTCTTTTTGTCTATAATCAAGGTTTCTCTGTCTAATTGAAGGGCAATCTCTTCAGCTTTAGCCAAACTCTCCATACTATAACCCTTCTTTACAAAGGACTCCTTCATTACACTAATTTGCTCCTTACAGATGGCCTTCTCGGAACAATTTCTCCTCAATCTTGTCATCTGTCCTAATGGGATATTATCTAACCACTTAGAGTGGTGATTACTATCGCGTTGAATATAATTCCAAGTATCCGTTGGTTTCCTATAGGACATCGTCTGTATCAGATCATTCTCCACATATACAGTGACATCCAGAAAATTTACCTTTGAATTACTGATCTCAAATGTCAAATCAATATTAACCTTATTGTTATTCAAATGATTACAGAAGTTTCTGAGTTCTTCCTCAGGCCCCCTCCATATAAAAAAGATGTCATCAATGTATCGGTACCAGGACACCAGGCCTGCCCCAAAATCATGGCCCGTCCATACGCAAGAATCCTCCCACTGGGCCATGAAGATGTTCGCGTAACTGGGGGCAAACCTGGTGCCCATGGCAGTACCGACACATTGAGCATAAAAATGGTCTTTAAAACGAAAATAACTATGTGTGAGGATGAAATGTATCCCTTCAATCAAAAACTTCCTAAGGCCCGCTGTATATTCTGATGTTTCTAATGCCTTTGATATCGCCGCTAACCCCAAGTCATGTAAAATGACAGTGTACAAGGACTTAACGTCCGCTGTCACAAATATCATATCTGATTGCCATTTGATTTGGGATATCTTTTGTAAGAAACTCTTCGTGTCCTTTAAATATGATTTGGACCTCTGAGCTAAGGGCTGTAGATAATGATCGATAATTAGGGATAAGTTTACCGTAACTGAACCTGTCCCCGAGACTATCGGTCTACCTGGGGGTTCCTGTAAGTTCTTATGAACCTTCGGCAAAGTGTAAAACACCGGTGTTCTAGGGAATGGAATAATCACAAAATCAATGATGTCACTGTCCAAGACACCCTCTTCCACGTACTTAACTACCAATTCCCTCAATTCCTTAATGATAGATTCTGTAGGGTCATTCTTTAATTTTTTGTAGGTAGATCCTGAATTTAACTGTTCAAGAATCTCCCGGACGTAATACTCAACATCCATGACCACTACCGACCCTCCCTTATCGGCAGGCTTAATAACCACTTGTTTGTTCTTTCTAAGATTCTCCAAAGCTTTCCGTTCCCTAAAAGTTAAATTCTGTTGATTAGAGCCACCCCAATTTTTTCTTCTTCTAACTTTTTTGATTTCCTCTGTCACGATCTTATTAAAGGAATCAATAAAGTTCCCTTTGATGTATGAAGGGAAGAAAGTAGATTTCTTCTTAAATCTATGATTGGTATCCACTTCCACCACATCTTCCTCCCCACTTTGTTGTCCTTTCATCATAAAAAACTTTTTGATAGTAATTTTTCTTATGAATTTTTGCAGATCTACAAACATATTGAATTTGTCCATCCTGTGTGTAGGTGCAAATTTCAAGCCCCTTTCCAGGACTGACAGTTCTTCCTTCGTCAGAGGAACAGAACTCAAATTAATAACCTTAGATGAGGTAGAACCTTCCAGGTCACAAACTGAGGGATCATTCCCCGTGTCACTGACCACCCCAATCTTTTGTCCTCTTTTCCCCTTCCTCTTCTTACCCCCCTTTTTGCCTCTTGTGGTTTTTTTCTTCTTTTTTCCTACCTCCTTGGTTTTCTCATTGGGCCTCTCCCTAAAAAAGGATCCGAGGATGTCCCTCCCTCTTCTTCTGCCCATTCATCTAGAATCCTATATTTGTTATTAAAGGACGCTTCATAACTACTGGGATATCTTTCCTCAGACCACTCTCTCTCACCCCAATTGTAATTCCTTCTGTGATCACCGTATCTAATTGGGGACTCTCTCCAATTTCTCCTCTCCCCCCTGAACTGTATTCTTCTCTTATATTCAGGTACCTTATGCCACGTATCTCCCCTATCCTCCTTACCTGTCCTCTTATAATGAGATTCAACTCTTAAATCATTAAGATGGGGTTCTCCTGGTCTACCAGAAATCCTTGAACCTTGATTGTCCACAGCATAAGATTTCTCTTTATTCCCCTCACCCTTACACACTTCTGTAGGGCAGGCCACCTTATCCTTAAGGGCTACCTTGTCCCTTGAGAACTTTTTTCGTTTCCTATCCATAATCTCTTTTGAATCTTTACTAATTCTTTTTTCTATATTACTCTCTACATGTTTGAACTCCTGTGTCTCCTGAAAGGGCTGAATCTGCTCCCTGTAATCTTGGATCTCCAATTCCAATCTTTTCAGATCCTCCCTTCTCGTGCCATCTTCTCGTGTAGAACATTGGCTGTCATCTTGAGGTGTAGAGCAGAGACTGCCATCTTCACGTGTAGAACATTGGCTGTCATCTCGATGTGTAGAGCAGAGGCTTCCATCTTCACGTGTAGATCCACCTGTGTCAGGATTTTAACTCTGAGTTTCTGCCTCTGGAGACTGCTGCTTTGCTGAGCTATTCTGGCTGCTGGACAGCTCCCTGCCATTACGCCAAGTTCTAACTCGATCTACTGATGTTCCAGCATGTTCTAGCCCCACTCTCAGTCTTCCTATATAAACCTTGCCTATTGTTGTTTTTCTTGCCAGGTTGTTGTGCTCCTGCCAGTAATCTAGTTCCTGCTGCTGCGTCCTGCTTCCAGTTATCCACTGTTCACCGACCTCGGATTGTCCTCATCTACCCCTCTGCCTGAACCCATTGTCTTATTTCACTGTGTACTGAACCTGGCTGCCGTTGACCACTCTTTATTCTACTATCTTCTAATGGTCTACCTTCCTTCTTGCCACAGAACTCCAATTCAGGCTTCTCATAAAACGTGCTTCTCATAAAATAAGCAATTGGTGCAAAAATAGGCACATGATGTCACAAGTAGCGTATGCACATTTTCTGCATGTATATAAATGTACATCTTTTTACAGATCATTGAAGGCCTCTCAATGTGCTCGAATTCGTTAAACCCATAAAAAGAAGCCAGTAGCATTCCGAAAACTACAATGGAACACAGTACAAGTATGCCCCCCAGCCCAGCCTGGTCACCTGTTGCCCATTACCGGATAAGACCTTACTGTTTGACATAGTTGCCTATTCTTCTGGAATGTCCAGGAGACTCCCGAATTTTTGGGAGTTCTCCCGGACTCCCGAGAGAGCAGGCAAAAATCCCGGATCTAGCTGTTTCCGTTGTTGAAGATGGTGGCGGCGGGCAATACGCGGCATTGTGGCCACGCCCCCTGCTGCAATTTGCCTAAATGTCCTAAGATTGGCCGGGGCGGAGCCACGTGTGGCCACGCCCCCTCTATGGACCCTCTCCCAGACAGATGCCTTCAAAAGTAGGCAATTATGCTGTTTGATGAATGCATATTTCATAGTTGAATTCTATGGGGGAGATTCAGTTAGCCGCAATGTTCCTGAGAACATCGCAGCTGTGTATTTTTACCATTAGTATGGTAAAATTATGTGCTCCTTTTTGCTCGCACTTCTTTTGGGTGTGAGCAGAAATCAGTGGAGATTTTACTAAAAAAAATAGCCTCGAAGTGACCATAGCCGCGACCGGAGACACTTCACGTGTATTTTTTGTTATTTGAATCTTCCCCTATGAAAACTATTACTGCATATAACAGAGTTTTACAGAGTTTCTAATAACTAGCGCAGAACCAGAATAAAGGCTTTGAAAGCCTTCCCTGCTATACATTTGTATACACAGAAACAAAGCGTGTATGTATATTTCCTCCAGATTCTATGTGGTTGTTTATGGATTTATTCATGTAAGGAAATGATACCTGTACATAAGTGGGGCATGTGGTGTAAGTGTCGTATTATGGAAATATGACATTCTAATCAGCTATTTGTTTTAGCAAATCGCTCTCCAATTTTCTGGAACATTTTTTTTTAACATAAGGAGATGTCTCACATAGGGATAAAACCTTTTGAGATGTCTTCAAATGCATTTTACTGTAATTGAAGCCATTTTCCATGTTTATTATGGTAATCCTATTTATAGGCTGTGTCGCCAGTGAATCACTTTAAAAATCTCATTCACAAATGTTAGATTGTTATGATAAACTGAGAAACTTGTTTTTCCAGCAGCACAGGACAGTTTATTTTTACTACTTCATTTTTTTTGATAAACTTATAATCATAGTTGGAGTTAAATATATCTGTATTAATCCCATACTTGCCAACATTGGCAAGTCGGCGGCGGGGGGCGGGGGGGGGGGGGGGGGGGGGCAGGTGTGTGTGTGGGGGCGGGGCTCGAATAGTTGTGTCATTAGCTCCACCCCCACAACGGTCATCACTATTTTGGGCCAATAAAAACGGAACGGGACAACGATGATGCGTACACGGGTCATTAAGCCCCGCCCCCTCCACTTAATTTACAGATGCGGCCAGGATTCAGGAGAATTGCCTGCTCTCCTGGGATTCCGGGAGGACTCCCAGAAATTTGGGAGTCTCCCGGACATTCCGGGAGAGTGGGAAACTATGATTAATCCTCATAACAAATCGGCCCCAGAGATGGGTGGTTGTGAAGTAAAAAGCCTGGATTGTGTCTCAGGCAGAGCTGGTAATGGGAAGGTATTGGAAAGACACAAAAAGGCTCATTTACCAATGAAAACCAGCACTGCATCTTTTTTTCCCAAGATATGTTTACTTGTCCGACTGGCACATTTGAAAGTGAACGCCCCATTCCTCAGCCCTTGGAGCTGTCCCCAGACAATCGATCTGCATCTAGGTGAGTGTGTTTGTGGATCCGTCTAAGAATATTCATCACGCAAAGATTGACAACACCACATCTTACAACACCTGGACCTCCTCTCATATAAACATTTCTATTTTTTCCAAACATAGTACTTGGACTAGCTTCATTTATATCTTAAATTAAATAAATAAATAGCAGATTGAGGGGACATCATCTTGTGTCATATTTGTGTCCTTGAATGTTTTTTGACGTAGTTGAAAAGATTTTTTTTTTGAATTCCCATGAATATTGGATCACCACACAAACTGCCTGTCTCCACTGTGTATAGTACCATCACAACTGCTCCAGTTTTATAGATCTAAAAAGGGGACTGTCCTACCGTTCAAAAAGTCAGGATGGGCGTGGTAATTTGAGGTTCGTTTAAGGGAGTGGGGATGTGAGCAGCCAATAGCTTAAGGCGCACACCATTGGGTGACATAGCTTGGGATGACCACATCCTTTTTTCTGAGGAACACAAGTGCACTTTGACATTGTGACATATCTCTCCCTTGTGGATTCCACCTGACAGGAAATGACGTCATCATAGTCCAGGAGGCTGGGTGGCGGCATTCTGGGTTTGACGGCAAGGCCTTGGCAGAGGATATTATATGATACTGTTTATGTGGGCACATCATCATCATTTATTTATTTATTTATATAACACCATTAATTCTGCAGCGCTGTACAGAGATCTCACTCACATCAGTCCCTGCCCCATTGGAGCTTACAGTCTAAATTCTCTAACACACCAAAAACAAAGGAATATTATGATAGTGGAAGAAACAGTTACATATTTAACTGATTTAAAAAACCCATCTTGTTATTAAATCTGTAATATTGTGTATTGTGTGCAGATTTTTTTATTCAGTTGAATCCTGTCCACCGTCATGGTCATGTGCTTAGCAACCTGCTCCACCGCTATGTACCTCTGTCTTACTCACACCTCTCCATTACTCTACTGTCCCACTTTTTCCTACTGTCTCTTCATTCCCCTTCTAGAATGTATGCTTCCGTATGTCATGTCCACCATCCGTCTACCTAGTTAGTCCCTTGTCCTGTCTCTGGCTGTCCTTTGGCACGTCTGTATACCTGCAGTTTGTTTTGTTAATTTACATCCATGAATCTATTAATATGCACAATCATTCCCATGTGCCTGATATTATGCTTAATGTTTTCATACATGTTATTTGTGTCATTTCTGTCAGGCACCACGGAATCTGTAGCACCATACAAATAAATGATGACGATGATGTCACAACAATCGTATGACATTCCGATCTTTGCTGCTTTTAGTTATTTTGCTAATTATTTTGCCCATTGTGTACAGTATCTCTGAATGGATTTGGTGTTATGACACACCTGCTGACACATGCCAAATTGTGCATTTTTTCAAGACACACAAATGTTACAAAACTGTAATAGATCATTCCAAACAAATGACTAAATATGAGTAAATGTGCAAACTAAAGCGCATTACAGCTTAACTGTTTTCTTTACAATGAAGACACATATAACAACACACATGTAACAAATAATTCACAGTTATATTTGACACATTTAAGTGTCAGGTGTCCTGATACACAAAAGTATCCTGACACACAGGTTGGTATTGACTGGTCTAAAGTCTGTGACACATTACATTTATACAAAACTGCAATGGAAAGCCAGGGTAAGACTGAATCGTGTTTAACCTTCATGCTTCAAATGTGAACATTCACATCGTTCGGTGTAGTTGACCTTTACAGTGTCAGTATTTTTTTAGTAGAGTGATATTGCTGTCAGTGACAGTGCCTGTCTGCTCTGTCTTCAGACGAGAATTAAGGTCAGTCTATAGACCACTTTGCTTTTAGATTAGGTTTTTGTACCTAATGGTTTCATACTTCTGTCAACGTATTCATGTTTTAAAATATAGTAATGTATTTAAAGGACACCCATCACCATGAATTGAAAGTTGAGTTATTCATAATCATAAGTGATATTTGCCTGTTTTTTTTTATCCTCCCTCTGTTTTACTGGTATATTCTGTCTAAGAGCACTGGCATAAGGACAACAAAAGCTGGTCTTACCGTATGTTTGGGGTTCTCCATCTTCCTAACATGTATTTTTGAATCAATCATTGACACTTTCAGCAGAGGTCCCTTCCATGTTCTCAGCTCAGCAGAGTCCAGTACTTACAGTCTCTCAGGAGCACATGGGTTTTCTCCGGGTGTAACCTTAGTGTATATGTGTGTTAATGTAGTAGGCAATATAGTAAGCTTCACCAGGGAAGGGACTGATGTGAATGATTAGAGATTGTCTATAAAGTACTTCATAATTTGTAGCTGCTATATGAAGGTTAATAAGAAAATATCTGTTCTAGACCCAGGTATGGAGGTTTTCAGTAGCTCACTTGATGACTTTTGCCCCTCTGACGCCAGAGTGGGCGATCTTTGGGATTTTTACAAAAGAATGTAAGACCAGTAAAGGTTGTCGGAAACTGTTGTTGGCCATTTCGGCAGCGGCCAGAAAGAGCATCCTCCAGGTCTGGCCCATTTGCACTTTTTAGGGAGAAGTTATACCATATCCTGCATATGGATTGGATTGAAACCTTCTTGAATAAGGAGATTACAGTGAAACAGTCTTTTGACACCTGGGAGAGTTTGATTGACCTTCTCCCACATCCAGTTGTAAAGCGCTATGGATTTTGCTGGTGCTATTTAAATAAATGTTGATGATGATGCTCTTAAGACTCAGATTTGGAGAAGCTTTCATAATACATCCTGGTATGAACTGAGGATGTGTACCAATGATCCCCTGATCATGCTGTCTACACTGGACTGACTTATTTATCTTTAAATATCTGCAAAGCTCCTTAATAGTTATGCTATACCTACATGTACTATACTGGTTGAATGTACCACTATGTCAGAAATTAAGATGTTACCATGCTTTCTTATTGTATTTTCCTTGTTATATCTAGACTTGTTTTTACGTGCTAAAAATGATGTGTATTGTGTTTTCTACCTTGATAAAAAGAAATGTACAAAAATAGAAGAAAATCTCTGCTGACCAAATGTTGAAGACTGCATGACTGTCTTCACCCAACTATAATTTCTAGTCCTGCGTCGGATCATCCAGGAGGCTGGTCAGCAGAGATCCGCAGACTCTGTAACTACCAGCGATCTGCTTAACTAAACAGCGGGGGCTGGCTCAAGAGAAGAGACACCACCTTCATCTGAAACATAGTAGGAAGGTGGAACACAACTTAAATATACGGTCATTATAAAGTAATAGCAGTAACTATATATATTTAAGTAGAGTTTTATGTGACACTTTCACTTGATGAGGGAGAACGCCAACAAACAACAATAAATAATTGTAACTAAAGGTAGTACAACCTTGCTGAGAATTTTTTTTTTTAAGATAAGAAGCTTAGAAAGGGACAGAGGGTAAAGCATGTAGAACAAGAGGAGGCTAATAGGCAGATATAGTTATGGGTTGGGACCACAATGAAATCTGTGCCTGTGCCTCAGGAGAGGCTGGAGATAACCCTTGTGCTGGCCTGGTCACTGTCTCACTGTCTTAAGCTGGGTACACACTACAGAATTTTCCACCAACTTTTTATGCCGAGCGATTTTACATGCGATCGATGTTCCGATCGCTCGGTCCATGGACTGCATACACACTAGCCTTGTTTAGGACGATAAAGGGAAGAGCGGACGTCCCTTTAGCGACTTTTTACAGCCATGTTGTTGTCAGCAATGACTGTCATTTCGTACTCACTGTTGTGGATCGGTCGGAAGTTTATACACACTACACAGCGGAAACGAGATTGGAACGAAAATATTTACCGGTACGACCAACCAAATGAGGCGACAATCGTCCACTTGGGCAGACTTTCTGCCATCGTGTCACTACACACACTGACCTGACTTTTGAACGAGCGGTCGTACGTCGGCTGATTGAGCGATTATTGGACGAAAACTGTGTAGTGTGTACCCAGCTTTACTGTCTTCATTCCCCCTCTAGAATGTATGCTTCCATATGTCTTATGTTCATCTACCGGTATTTTGAATATCCCTAAACACACAAAGGCTTAAAACCCATATATTGGGCTCCACAAAATGCCAGATTGCACCATCTTGGAAAAATCCAGACCCAGCCTCTCTGCTTTCTATTGTTAGCAGAGTATGACAAGTGTATGGAACACATTTCTAGCGTAATCCACAACAGAGGGCCTCTCGCTCACAGCTAGATTAAGCTTGACCTCTATATTTGATATGTGTGTCCTCAAGAGTGACTCCCATCCCTTCTCATCCCCTTCCTGTGATTTCCTTACTTGTCCTTTGTTGTTCACCTTGTGCCTCAAAGTTTGACACTTGCGACATCGCTGCATCTAATTCCAGTGACTGTGGGGAACTATGCTTTTACCAGATATACCACTCGTATGGCCGGGAGATACAGCTAATTAAAAGCTTTCATTTAAATCTTTAAAACATTGTATCTACATTTTCATGTTTTGTCAATATATGAATATAATGAAAACTATGTCTTGGTGAGATAATAATAATAATCCTTTAACCATAGCTTCAGGTTTCTCCTTTAACATTGTGCCGTCACCTTAGAAATTCACAATTTCATGGGATGAAGTGATTGGATGGTTCTGTCTAAGTGGTATTAAGTGGATTAATAACGATCTTGTGTCTGCCAGCATGGAGATCATTGTAATGGACTACAAGGTAGACTTGATCAGACAATTTATATAGTATTGCTTGATTTTAGTAGATTTCCATAATACATGCATTAATAAATACAAATGAAGCATTGCAGTGATAGCAGGGGATCCGATTTTATATAGAACTGTAGAAGTGCAGCTTCATTGAGTGAGATGTTTAATACATTACCGATACCTTGTGCATTAGAAGAAAAGTCTTGGCACTTTAGTTTAGTTTTTTTTTTTTTTTTTAGAATTCTTTATTTTGGTTGGTCAGCAATAAAGTATATTAATAAGTAAACAAAACATTAACAGAACAAAGTAAGTGAAAACAGACCATGTTTTGACAAAGTTATAAACAGAGCAAGACGACTAGGCATAGTAAAGACATTGTAAGCTGGATTGTTCCGGGATATAACTCATGTTTTAGAATGCGTATGGTAGAGGGATCGGATATGGAAAGAGGGAGTGAGGTGGTTACAGAACTACTTTTATGATTACAGACACAGTTGTCTTCCTGGGTACTCTGGAGTCTGTATGAGGAGACAGAATGAAAAAAAACAGTTAACACTCCAATATATTCAGTATAATGTTAAAAGGAAACATTCTTAAGCAAAGGCAAACATATGTAACCCCTCTTCCAAATATTTGAACTTTTTTTTGTTGCCATTTGAGGCTGTAGCTTGGTTTAATGGATTTAATGTCTTGAGGGGGGACGTGAAGATGCATGACCACTGATTTTGAATTGTTGGTTTTATAGCCTGATATCTCACTGTATCTTTGCATGATTTTGTAGAAGTTGGTAACAGGAAGATATCATCTGCAGAAAGTGAGCTCATTCTCTACCTGCACTCCTCTGATTTTAGGGTCAGACTTATGTGCAATGCTAGTTGTTTGATCACCAGGGTGAAAAACAGGTGAGGAAAGTGGGCAAAAGTGGGCAACCTTGTCTGGTCCCATATGGGATACCTACCTTGTCAGCTGGCTGTCAGATGCAGTCCCCGCAGTTGTAATGCTGAGGGAACCTCTTCCGCTGGCAAGCATTGCTAGGCAACGGGAAGTAACCAGCTCTCTTTCACCACCGGCTTCTCCTGTGTGCTTGCGCACCAGTATTTCCCCGTTGCTTAGCAATCGAGACGCCCTCTGCTTCGTCGGCGGTCAGTGACATCACTGACCGTCGGATTCCTCCTATCAGGAGCTTCCCCCTATTGTTCCTGCTCCAATGAGGTGTTCCCTACCTCTATTTAAACATGTCTCTGGCACCATTAGCTTGCTCCATTGTATTCCTGATATGACTCGGCTTGTTCCTTGACCTCCCTTTTGTATCCTGATTTGACATTGTATCACTCTTGTAGTATTACCTCGGCTACCCTGACTACCCTCATGTCTCCTGATTTGGTACCGCATTGTCTCGCTGGTTTCAACCCTGGCTTGTAGTGAGTGCACTACTGCACTGGCCTGGCGTGGGTGTTGGTGTTTGTGCACTGATAACGTGGGTTCCTCTTCCTAGTAGAACTAGAGAAAAATTATACTTATCTGTACATAGCCGCGGAGCACAGGTTGTAGTGGGTTGCCATGGTGTGGTGTATCGGCGGTGGTCTGTGAAGTGTAGTGTGGTGGCTGGGTAGCGGTCCATATAACTGGGTAGTTCTGTATACGCCAAACTAAAGTAAAGTATTAGTGGTTAGAAGTGTTATTAGAAATGGATATGTGGGATGAGAGGTGGGAAAGGTGTTTAGGTAGTAGAGGAAAGAACCAAGGAGTGGGCAAAGGAGACAGTTAAGGGGGTATTCAATTAGGTTTCTGGTCTGCGATAACACACCGGAACGGGCCTTGAAGGCAACTCACGGGACCACAATAACGTGGATTTTCGTGCGCACCCCATAGGGTTGCGAAGGAAAATCTTTGTTTTTGTGGTACCGTATTACTGTCAGTACTGCTCAGTTTTCACGATAACGCGAACGGGCAAGCTAATTGAATATGCCCCTTAGAGTGGTGATCATACAGGAGGGATAGTGGGGGGGATTGTGGGGAAGAAGGGGGGTTTTAGTGGATAAACATGGGTTAAGGGGTTAGGAATTAGAGGGTAGTATATAAAAGTAATGGAGAAAAGGTGAGGAGAAATGCTGATAGTAGAAGCATCGATAGAAAAGCTAAAGATAATACAGATAGATTAGGGTAAAGCGATTATAGTGCACATAGACAGGTGGAAGTGCTGTAGAGCAGCAGCCTGAGTGTAGAACAAAGAAAGATGATTGAGATGAGGGTAAGGAAAAGGAACCAGAGACGGAGACAGAAAGTTAGAGGTAGATACAATCTGAATGAAAAGACAACAGAATAGAAGTGGGGCTATAGATAAGATGAAGTCTAGTTAGAACCAAAAAATACAACAGTGCAAATAAATTGCAAATAAACAATGCAGGTATAAAATGATGGATATACGTAGAAGTAAAGGTATGAATGATGGGTAGAGAGTACTGAGTGAGAGAGAACAAAACCTTTCACAGAGAACCGCAACCTGCGGCCAAGTCCATACTCCCTTGTGGAGGTCCCTGGTGAAAACCAGGGGTGCATTAGACTCCGCGCCTCTCTGTACAGTAGCACTGATACCGGCAGATAGTCTCCATCTCTTACTTGTTGTGACACTGGCGTTCCATTGATTAAAATGTTAGCTGATGGCTAAGCATAGAGGGCAAGGCTACCATTTTTAGAAAGTCAAGTCAGATCTACCAGCAGATCTGAGTGTATGAGGAATAAACTCCAGGGATTACTTTTTAAACATATTTTAACGATGTCTGCAAGTCTTAATTCACAGTTTTTTCATTAAGGGAGTACCTTCAGCAGGATTATTATCAGCCATGTTGGAACATGTGGTCAGGTGGCGCTGCTTTTGGCCTCTGTATTCGCGGTCATCAGACCACACTAATGCAATCTGTTCTACAGTTAAACCAGCCACTTGGCTCAAGCAGCAAGCGATCTCGTCCAGTATGGCCATTAATATGTTTGGCAATTTGGAAACTGATTCACAGAATGCGGCCGCTCTTTATACGGTAAAAAGTAACGATTTGCTCGCACCTTTATCGAGCAAAAGTGAACGTTACTTTCACTATAGAAAATCGCTGCGTAGTGTCCTACGTCCGTTCCGGGACACTACGCGACGATTTGTTTTAGAATTGAATATGCCCTTTAGACTATAAATTGTCAGCAGTTAGCATGTACGCCAAGAGTTACTGGAAGAGGTGACAAGTAGTTAGCAACAAGTTTTATGTATGTCCTGTTTTCCCCACTGTACGGCGCTGCGGAGCACTGTGGCACCTTATCAATCTACGATGATAGATAATAATAAAGCAGACGACCAATCAAGACCTTAATTTGAAACAGTGCTTTGGAAAACAGTGCTTTAAGGAAGCCGACAAATTTAAGGCTAGGGGTACACAGGCAGTTGTCACCACGACACATGCATCTACAGAGCACTAACGTAAGCATATTCCTGGGCCCTCTGTAACTATCATTCTCCTATGGTATTGTACTATACTTGTGTCTGTTGGATATTAATCCAAGGGTCAAACAGAGTTGTAGCGTGTTGTGTTGGAGTTAATAGCTTCCCCTTTAATTTTTAACCCGAATTAGCTCCTGTCAAGCAATATCTTTATTGTGTAGTGTGTTCATATTTCCAGTGTTGTTTTGTGTATGAGAGATCATAGAGCCAGACACACAAACAATGCTCCGTGTAATGTGAGTGAACAGTTCTACACAGGCTTTCTGCAAGAGTTCATTGTTCTGTACAAGGACTATCAATATCACTAAAATGATGTTATTTCTGGTAATAAAGCATGGTTGTGAAAGAGCAAAAGCACCTGCTCTTTGTTGACTTAAATGGGGATTTTAATACGGTCAGTAATGGGGCGGCTGCCTGGAGCAGAAAGCAAGCAGTAGATGATCTATTGCATGCAGGCAGAAATATAATACTTTCTGCTCCATCAAACTTGCTTCAGAGATAAAGATATATTGCTGCTTGTTTACATTTATAGAGCTTTTTCTGCTGCGGGGTGATTAGCTCTGATTGCTGCTTGGACTGGGGCTGCGTTTAGTGACATAACTTTTGAACATGCAGCTTCTGATCACATCCTTGAAATGCATTTAGACTGGGTGTAATTATCAGTATCTGTTTTTATTCTGAATGTGTGTCATACTTACCAACTCCCGGAAACTTGTTTCCGGGAGAGGGGGCGTGACTGGAGGGCGGGAGGGGGCGGGACGAGGCCAATCGCGTCATTTTGCCCTCCCCCCGCGAAACCCTAATTTGCGTCGCGGGGGGCGGGGCCAAAACGACGTGATTGGTCTCATCCCACCCCCTCCCGCCCTCCAAAATGGCGTGATTCACCGAGAATCGAGATTGGGATGCGGGAGAAATGCCAGCTTGCCCGGGAGACTGACCCGAATTTCGGGAGTCTCCCGGACTTTCCGGGAGAGTTGGCATGTATGATGTATGTATAGCTGCATAGTACCACTCTCTTCTGGATGCAGGAGGCTGTTCGTCATGCCTGGCCGTATCCTGTGTGAATGGTCAGTGGTACAGTACAGTGTAACAACTGCTTTGTTCAGTATGCAGGGTGCAGGGCTGCCATTAGAAACTGTGGGTCCCAGTACTAATTAATCTGGCAGAGCCAGGGCCATCTTTTCCATTGGGTACGATGGGCAGCTGCCCAGGGGCCCCACGGGCAAGGGGGCCCCATAGGCACGGCTCTTAATGAGAATAAATAATCCTGCAAAAGAAAAAACCTGCAAAAAAAACCTTCAAGGGTCACTGAGCAAGTACATCTATCTATCTCTATCTCTATCTCTATATATCTATATCTATATCTGTATACATCTATATATCTATATCTATATCTAGGGGCCCCGATGGACTGCTTTGCCCAGGGGGCCCATAATGTTGTTAAGATGGCCCTGGGCAGAGCCCCCTCTTCACCATACATACACCCCCGCCCTTTTCACCTTACATGCACCCCCTCCCTCTCCACCATACATGCACCCCCACCCTCTTCACCGTACATGCACCACCGCCCTCGTCACCGTACATGCTCCCCCTCCCTCTTCACCATACATACACCCCTACCCTCTTCACCGTACATGCACCACCGCCCTCGTCACCGTACATGCACCACCGCCCTCGTCACCGTACATGCTCCCCCTCCCTCTTCACCATACATACACCCCTACCCTCTTCACCGTACATGCACCACCGCCCTCGTCACCGTACATGCTCCCCCTCCCTCTTCACCATACATACACCCCTACCCTCTTCACCGTACATGCACCACCGCCCTCGTCACCGTACATGCACCACCGCCCTCGTCACCGTACATGCTCCCCCTCCCTCTTCACCATACATACACCCCTACCCTCTTTACCGTACATGTACCACCGCCCTCATCACCGTATATGCACCCTCTCCCTCTCCACCATACATGCACCCCCACCCTTTCGACCATACATGCACCACCGCCCTCTCCACCATACATGCACCCCCACCCTCTTCACCATACATGCACCCCCACCCTCTTCACCATACATGCACCCCCACCCTCTTCACCGTACATGCACCCCCACCCTCTTCACCCTACATGCACCACCGCCCTCGTCACCGTACATGCACTCCCTCTCCACCATACATACATCCCCACCATCTTCACCATACATGCACCCCCTCCCTCTTCACCCTACATGCACCACCGCCCTTGTCACCGTACATGCACCTCCGCCCTCTTCACCGTACATGCACCTCCGTCCTCTTCACCATACATGCACCACCGCTGTCTTCAATGTACATGCACCACCGCCCTCTTCACCGTACATGCACCACCGCCGTCTTCACCCTACATGCACCACCGCCCTCTTTACCATACATGCACCACCGCCCTCGTCACCGTACATGCACCCTCTCCACCATTCATGCACCCCCACCCTCTTCACCGTATATGCTCCCTCTCCACCATACATGCACCCCCACCCTCTTCACCATACATGCACCCCCACCCTCATCACCGTACATGCACTCCCTCTCCACCATACATACATCCCCACCCTCTTCACCGTACATGCACCCCCTCCCTCTTCACCGCACATGCACCACCGCCCTCTTCCCCGTACATGCACCACCGCCGTCTTCAATGTACATGCACCACTGCCCTCTTCACCGTACATGCACCCCACCCTCTTCACCGTACATGCACCATCGCCCTCTTCACCGTACATGCACCCCCACCCTCTTCACCCTACATGCACCACCGCCCTCTTCACTGTACATGCACCACTGCTGTCTTCGTCCCCCTCCCTCATCACAGTACATTCCCCCCACTCTTTCGTCACAGTAAATGCTCTGTTCCCCCCCTTGTGACAGTAAATTTAACCCCTCCCACAAAACACACTAAAATGTTTCCCTTCCTCCCATCGCAATAAATGTTCCCTTCATCCCATTCCATCACAGTAAATGGTCCCTTCTAACCCCAATCCCAGTAAATGTTCTTTTCCCCCCAAACACAGTAAATGTTCCCGTTCCTCCCATCCCATACCAGTAAATGTTCTCTGCTCCCTATCACAATACATTTTCCACCCCCCCATCCCATCCCAGTAAATGTCCCCCTCTCCCCTCTCCTCAAGTACAGTAAATGTCCCCTCTTCCCTCATCCAATCATATCACAGTAAATGTCCCCCTCTACCCTCTCCTCAATCTTTGTAAATGTTCCCCTCTCCTACCTCCCCCTCCCCTTCTCACCCCCCACTATTAAATTAATGCTTAATTAGCTTACCTTCTCCTCCGCAATGCAGTGGCTCACTGATACACTGGGGGTGCACAGTGATGACGTCGCACTCTCCCATCCTATCAGAGCCTGGGAGCAGCAGCATCACAGAGGAGATGGGGGCCGGTTGGTCAGACTAAGGAGCCCAGACAGTTCAGGGGGCCCAGACAGACTGTCCAAGCTCCTCACAGCTGTACTGGCCGTACAACCCTGATGGTGGCCCTGGCGGGGTGTAATTATCAGAGCTTGTTGACCAGTGTCCATGGACAACTGTGCAGTAAAATTTCTCATCTCTGTGTCATGTATTATATATGCTTTACTTCTGTATGTACAGTATACCTCTTGTTACTGTCACGAGCCTCGGCGGTACTCACAGCCGCCGCGGCTCGCTTCTCATGCGCCCCAGCGTCCCGGCCGTCAACATTACAACCGGGACGTCATTTCCTATTCTTGCCCGGCCGTCACCATGGCAACGGCCGGACGCCTCTACTATAGCGCTGCGTCCCAGCGGTAGGCGGGCGCATGCGCATGACAGGCAGCCTGTGGGCTGATTAATCTGAGGTCTGATTTACAGGCATTAGCCTGCATCTGTGTATTTCAGGGACAAGCCCTGATTGGCCCTGCTCTGTATGAGCAATTAGTCTGCAGCAGTGTATCCTACTCCTGATTGGTCTGTATTTGTATTTAAGGCAATGAGGTCTGCTGCCTCATTGCCGGTTATAGCTTCTGTGCTCCAGTCTGCTGACCTGCTTGTTCCTGTTCCTGTATTTTGATACCGCTACTGATTTCCCGTGTATGACCCTTGGCTTTGATTTGGACTTCGCTTGTGTTTCCTGTGACCCTGATCTCTGGCCTGTTTACCGTTTCTGCTATCCGCCTGTGACCCCTGACCTCAGCTGTTGTCTGCTGCCGGCCCTTGACCTCTGCCTGGACCTCACTCCGCTTGCCTGGGTTCTCCCCAGCCGGTACACACTTCACGACCCTCTGTCAGTCTGCAGCCCAGTCTGTCCCCACCATCAGGGGCTCCAGTGAACACCTGATTGGCAGAGTAGATTCCGGGTTGTGTTGTGCCGGCTGGAGGGGTTCCTAACAGTTACATGGAATGGATGTAATTCTCAGTAACTTTTCTTATCCTATATCTATAGATAACTATAGAGTGTGACTTTTATTGTTCTCTGTTCTGCATGTAATTTTAAGTATCTGTTACATCGTGTGTGTATGGCCACCTGCAAAATACCACTTCTATTACACTACATGCTGGGTGTAATTCTTAAAATCTATTTTATTGTTTATGAATAACGACAGTGGCTAGTAATTCAAATCTACTATAAGTTAGTACAAGAAAGAAAGGAAATACTTGAATGATTTCCTAGATACTCCAGGGGCATCACAACGGTTACATAATTGCAGAACAGGTGGATCTGTAAACATTAACAGAACAATCTGTTCGGTCACATGACACTACACGTACCCAACTAGACGTTTGAATGTCATCATAATGCAATTATGTTGCAAATATTCTTATTTATGAATCTTATTTATAGCTCGTTAAAATCAGAGTAGGATGGCCTCTATGGAAATATACCACCTACTACTGTATTGTATTTTGTTTTACATAGTTCTGTGATACAGTAAACTTATATTTTCCATGTAGAGCTTCTGCTGCCTGCACTATAGTCAGTCCTTACTGTCAGGCGCCGTCTCCGCACTGGTACTAGGTGCAGAAGACGGACGCCTGTGCCTCGCCTACAGCTTCTTTGTATTCTCTGCACGCTGTGCATGCACAGTAGATCCTGAGTCCTGTTGCTAGGCAACTGGATGCTTTCCACAAACGTGTCGTCGGTCAGCGTGTCTGACCACCTAAATCCTCTCATCCTTTCAGGGTACATCTTGCTACTTAAACAGGAGGCTCTAGCACCACCAGGGTGCCAGAATATTGGTTCACGAACCTGCTCCACCACTTACCTGTGATTCCTGATTCCTGTGTCTTCGGGTTCTGACTCAGCTGATTTCTTCTACTCTTCTCCTGATTTATGATTTGGTGCCTTATTGTTTGGTTTGGTTTGACTTCTGGCTAGTTCTGACTTTTCCCTGGATCTCTCCTGTGTACCGTTCTGCTCAGCTGGTTCTGACATGGATTGTTTGACTATGCCTGTCTACTACTGTTGCTATGCCGGTGACTGTCTCAGAGAACCGCGACCTGCGTACCCCTTGCAGCAAATCCCAATCTCCATTGCGGAAGTCCCTGGTGAATAGTGTACCAGGGATATGTTAGACTCTGTGCCTCCCTGTTCAGGTGCGCCAGTACTGGCTAGTGGCCACCTCTACTAATTCCGTGACACTTGCATTGTATTATGTTGTATTCGAGCTTTAAAAGCAGTATGACAAAGTCCTTAGTCAGAGAAAACTATTACAGCCTAACGCATTTCATTGCTTAGGCAATTTAATCAGAAACGCGTTAAGCTATATTAGTTCATGCTGCTTTTAAACCTTGAAATATACATAGTGTCCGGACACCGTTACATAAGACTATCATGTTGGGAGTAAACCCGCTAGATTTCACTTAATCTAGGGGGTTTACAACAGCTTAGATTTATATGGATATTATTATCCTGATGATTTACATATACACATTGATGTATTGATTGTTTCAATGGGAATATAAGTATTATTTAATATTTCTTGTTTTAAGATTGACTTATCTATGAATTATTAACAAACAGCAAAGATTGTAATATCCTTTTGAGATATACGTATTAGCGCTGTCCCTTTAGTTTTCATTTTTTTTCTATATTTTTAACACTAGTAGGCTTTGCTTTCTATTTAGCCGGATAGGGACGCTATCCACTAACAGACATCTGCCATGATATAATATACTTTAAATGCTATGTTCATAAACTTGTTGGACCAGTGCCTAATTTATGTTTGTGAATCACCTTGTGGCCAATGGTTTAGTTATAAGTAATAATGTACTATTAGTCTTTTTAAATGCCGAAAATACTAAAAACTAAAATTTTACATTGTTAAATAGATTAAATTAAACAATAGTTATATGAAAACATAATTAACTATCAGTTTTATTAGTATGTCGTACACATTTGGCTTGCAATGACAAGATCACGGAAATCCACCATTGTTTTATGTCTTTTGCATCCTGACCCATACGGGAACCCCTGTTTTAAGCTTAGAAAATCTCTACTGATTTCATTAAGGATATCACCATCATTGCTCAAGAGAAGATGTCTCTGTAGAAGCACTAAGCCTGTTCCTCATCTATCATGTCCCGGAGGTATTGTCCTCAAGGACAGAAGAATGTTTCCCAGAGAACGCTCTGAACTTTTCCTCTATATAGATCAGAATGTGCCGGTTATGCAACACACTGTTCAACTATTAATCCTCATTTATAATAATAGGTTCTGAAAGAAAAGTCTTATTTCTGCTTCATCAAATGAATGACGGCTTTCAGTAATTATATTAATAAAACTGACAGTGAAAATACATACTGGAATTAAGATGGGCATGTGCCCTGCAAAGCTTGGGTGGTGTTCTGCCATCATAATCATCATCATCACCATTTATTTATATAGTGCCACTGATTCCGCAACACTGTACAGAGAACTCATTTGCATCCATCCCTGCCCCTTTGGAGCTTACAGTTTAAATTCCCTAACATACACACACAGAAAGAGAGAGAGAGACACTAGGGTCAATTTTTAATAGCAGCCAATTAACCTACTTGCATGTTTTTGGAGTGTGGGAGGAAACCGGAGCACCCGGAGGAAATCCACACAAACACGGGAGAACATACAAACTCCACACAGATAAGGCCATGGTCGGGAGTTGAACTCATGACCCCAGCACTGTGAGAAAGAAGTGCTAACCACTTAGCCACCATGCGGCCATGACGTTGAAAAGCAGGTACCGCTCAGAGGAGAGAGCAGAGAAGGGGGCCTCGGTGGGGTGCCTTGGAGGGGAGACCAGCATTGCCCCCCTCTCACCTCCAGGGCCCCTTGCACCCATGTTTGTTCCGCCACTGCATATACCGTATTTTCTCTGTGATGCTGTTTAGAACCTGATTGAGATCCTCTTGGGCCTTCAGATAAAAATTGAGGTGGGCTTTATCGGATGACTTCAATCTTCTCCCACTCTCCTGTGCTATAGTTAATAGATACATTGCTAGATTAACCCATTGCGTTACTTTCCCTCCCCATTAAAAAATATATTAATTTCCCTAGCACAGTGGTTGCTCTTTCTGCGTGGTCGTCCACATTTTTTTTTTTTTTTTGCTGTACATGATTGACCTGTTTATTTGAATAGGCCTGGAGCTACGGTCCCATCTGCTCCCTTGTTAATCCAGCCCAGTCTGTGTGAGCAGACCACAAACTGTGATAGAGATAAAAACGCCACAGTCCATGTCTTTCTGTGCTTTCTTAGCTGTACGGTATCCAGATAGACATTACATACTCATGTGAAAGTGGGATTTCTTCCCTCAAATGCCCTTAGTTTATTGTATATGTCCTCCTGCAGCTTGTACTAAAGGCCGTTTTTTGTCCCCTCATTCTGTGCTTTTCACCCTTGTATTCTTATTATGAAATACAGTTGTTTATTTTCATTGTGCTGGGAAACAGCACAAAGCTGCTCTCGATATAGTTGTGTCCAATGCAGAGAGGGACAAATCTAAATACTTACTAATAATGTCAATACATGTCTAATTAATACAGAAGGCATTCCCAAAGAGAGGGTAACTTATTTAGTAAAAGTCGCAGAAGGGCACATGAAAGGCGTCTCATGGTGGAAACCCCTTTAAGAGGCCCTGAAAATCGCTTAGTATTGTTCTTGATGTGATGTGACATTCCCATGTTAATGAATGATTATCATTGCGTGATAGAACATTCTTCTAGATTCTAGAGATAATTCACTCTCGTGATTATATAAGGATTTAATATATCGGGAAAACGATGTGATATAATCTCCTGATTCTGCCTCCCCCATCCAAACAATAAGTAATACAAATGATAATACAATATATAGACTGCATCTCCTATAGTGGGTGTTAGGTACAGCAAACAGCCTGGTAAGTGCATTGCTCAGGCCTCGCTGCTTAATACTTCCTCTAAGAAGAGATTCACCCAGAAATGTGACCTTGCTTTTACCTTCTGGCTAAGGAGTAGAGAGCACATTTATTTCAGGAGTTTGGCCTCTTTCAGTCAGAAACTGGCGAAATTGGCTGGATGATTTATTTCCTTGTAATTGCAGCTTGGGTGAATAAAAAAAATAACTAAAGTGGTATCAAACTGAGCTTTATTTAGTGGAATTTTACAAGTGACCAGGGGGTATATTTACTAAACTGCGGGTTTGAAAAAGTGGAGATGTTGACTGTAGCAACCAATCAGATTCTAGCTGTCATTTTGTAGAATGTGCTGAATAAATGATAGCTGGAATCTGATTGGTTGCTATAGGCAACATCTCCACTTTTTCAAACCCGCAGTTTAGTAAATATACCCCCAGATCTGTATTACTCTTACACACTTTCTTTTAATGCCTTTTATTTTAAATATTGCCGTGATACTGTATACTGACCAGATTACCCTTTATTGTAATTGTTATGCAGTATGGAATCTGTTGTCTTTAAATCCGTTATCTGGAACGTTACAAAAACCAGGTACAAAAACTGTGTAAGATTTTGTCTTACAAACAGAAATGTGTATCTTCATGGATTTATTGTGAGGATCTCTGCTACTAGTTTAATGTTAAGGGGAATGTCTGGGAATGGGAAAACATAGAAAAATCCTTATCCGGGAAAGAAACATCCTAAACATTCCAGATTATAGATTCCATAATTCTATACCCAGTTTAATGTAAATCTTAATGCAAAATAGCAATACTATGATGTGCAAAGAATTCTGTGGATATAAAAAGAACAAGACTGTAGGGGAGAGCTCTTCATACTGGACCCTGAACTCTGAGGTGACTTGTAATGGACTTACTTGTCTATTTATGACCCCAGAGCGGTAACCCTCAATATGTACCTCTGAAAATCACTGTGGTACATAAAGAAGCACCGTTGTAATTTACTAAGCTGGGGTTGACTCCTCCCCCTCCTAAACAAAGTGCTTTTATCATCATCATCATCATTTATTTATATTGCGCCACTAATTCCGCAGCGCTGTACAGAGAACTCGCTCACATCAGTCCCTGTCCCATTGGAGCTTACAGTCTAAATTCCCTAATATAGACACACACTCACACAGAGAGGGAGACAGACAAACAGACAGACAGAGAGGGAGACAGACAGACAGAGAGAGACTAAGGTCAATTTTTGATAGCAGCCAATTAACCTACCAGTATGTTTTTGGAGTGTGGGAGGAAACCGGAGCACTCGGAGGAAACCCATGCAAACACGGGGAGAACATACAAACTCCACACAGATAAGGCCATGGTTGGGAATTGAACCCCAGTGCTGTGAGGCAAAAGTGCTAACCACTAGGCCACTGTGCTGCCCGCTTTCCCTCTCCACATAGCGCATAGCACTTACCTTGTGAGGGATGGGGTAAAGCTGGAGAGGCTTCTGCGGGATACTGTTGAAAATTAACATAATGCTGTTGTCCCTATATGGGTCTATGGGGACTACGTTAATCCCCGATAATTAGGTTAATGCCAGAGAAATCTATAATTTCTCTGATGTTAAGCCTTAGATAAATAACAAAAATCAGTGAAAGAGCCATTTTCACTTCACCACTTCTAAAACAGACCCCTTGAATTGAAAACACACATACAGATGTTATGTTTAAAAAAAAAATTCTGCTTATAAAATATCTTTCACTGATTCCACCATAGACATAGTTAATAAGGTTAAATAAAGACACGGATCCATTGAGTTGAACTTTCCATAATTCTAATTGCATTGATCCTAAGTGTTGTCCGTTTAGCCTCAGAAGGAGGAAAAAAGTCCTTGCTGACCCCCAAAACGGATACATTTTCTGGATCAATCACCCCATTAATGTTCTCTATTAATTATAGTTCCAGATACCGTTGTAAGAAAAGCATCTAGTCCATGCTTAAATTATGTTCAGTTAATTTGACATCTCCACTCTTACAGTAAAGAACCCCTTCATATTCTTATAGTGGAACCTTGTTTCTTTCATTCACACTTAATGACCCCAAGTGCAATGTGTGGTCCTTGGTAGGAAAAGTAAACTAGACAACTCATCATACTGACCATGAATATATTTACACATATTAATTTGGTCACCTCTAAGGTGCCCTTTCCAAATTTAACAAACATAGTTTTTTTTAACCTCTCTCTATAATGGAACCCTTCCAATATTTTTATTAGTGAGGTTGCCTAACTTTGAATCTTCTCAAGTTCTATGTCTTATGGTGAGGTGACCAAAGCTGTGAACCATTATCAGAATGTGGTCCAGAACTACTAATATATGAAAATATATTACACAATACGATATTTTTGTTTAGGATGCTAACAGATGGCGTTAGTGCATAAGGATTTGTCTAGAACAGATTTGTGTGCGTTAACTAGAGATGTTCACTGACCCCCATGTTTTGGTTTTGGTTTTGGATCTGAATTAACTTTGTGTTTTGGTTTTGACAAAACCGCCCTCGCATGTTTTGGTTCCCTATTTTTTTCCTAAAATCATATAATTTGTCTCTTTTTTTTGTTCCTACATTATTATTAACCTCAATAACATTAATTTCCAGTCATTTTCAGTCAATTTTTGGCAAGTAACAAGAACACTGCTCCCCCTCCTGTTTCTGTATGAGCAATGGCACTGAGCAATGTCACTGGAGATCGGAGAGTGACAAGAACACTGCTCCCCCTCCTGTTTCTGTATGAGCAATTGCACTGAGCAATGTCACTGGAGATCGGAGAGTGACAAGAACACTGCTCCCCCTCCTGTTTCTGTATGAGCAATGGCACTGAGCAATGTCACTGGAGATCGGAGAGTGACAAGAACACTGCTCCCCCTCCTGTTTCTGTATGAGCAATGGCACTGAGCAATGTCACTGGAGATCGGAGAGTGACAAGAACACTGCTACCCCTGTTTCTGTACAAGCAAAGGCGCTGGATCTCCTGGGGAGGAAGGTACTTATGGAAACCAAAACCCGCGAGATCCAACAACGCAACAATGACGTTTTGCCTCGATTCAGATCCGAGGATGCGCAAAAGTATCAAGCCGGCTCCCGAGCCTACTCGGATCCCCTAAGTTCGGGTGGGCTTGGTTTTCAGCATACCGAGCCCGAGCATCTCTAGTGTTAACCCTACCTCTACCTGATGTCCATGCCAAATGTATACCTCAGATGGCCCTACCTTTTTTTCACCTGTACTGGCTTAATCTATCCAAGCAAATTTTATTTTGTTTGTTGAGGACAGATAGAGCTTTCTTTTGCTGCTATAGTCAAGTAAATATCTTGAGCATCGTTTAAATGCCACAGCCTACCTGAGTATTATTGCTGCCCATATGCATCTCTTTATGACCACAACCTGCCCATCTTCTAGTGGCTACTTCCAGCAGGATAATGCACCATGCCAACATGGAACAGAATCTCTATGAAATGGTCCCAGCACATTGTTGAAACCGTGTCACAAAAAATTCAGGCTGTTCTGGGGGCAAAGCAGGGTTCTACCCAGTACTAGAAAGGTGTACCTAATAAAGAGGCCAATGAGTGTATGTGTGGGTGTGTGTGTGTGTGTGTATGCATATATATATATATATATATATATATACATATATGTGTGTATATATATATGTATATATATGTATATGTGTGTATATATGTATATGTGTGTGTATATATATATATATATATATATATATATATGTATATATATATGTATATATATATATATATATATATATATATATATATATATATATATACACTGTAGTTGGAATGTAGTTGGAGTTTGAGCAATGGAGAGTTACAGAGGTAGAGGGGCACTGTGTGTGTAAGGTAGAACAATCCAGGCGTGAATGAATGTTCATTCTATATAGAGTTCTGTAAACATTGTAGTGCAGTACAGATTCTAAAACCCTCATACGCTCAGTCTTCTCCTCACTACACACAGAGTAATTCTTAACCTGAAACATGAAATCACTGGCTGCAAACTCTAGATAAAGTTTAGTTATTCCTATTCATTATGTGTGCACTAATTCCCCGCATAGAACCTCACCAGTTACATCACATGAGAGAAATGTCAACAAATGAGTTAGTAGTGAATTTATATAAATAGTCTGTTAGAAAGCTAGGATCTCAGGAATCCTGGCTCCCCATTGTCTGTAATTAAATGCCATTTATTTCATAGTATTGCAACGGAATGAAAAGGTTTAGAGCTGTCAGATTCCTGTTGTTATGGGGATTCCAGCTCCTGATCACCAGGTAATGAATCATGATGTTCTTATTGAGAGCTGGTGAGGTCTGCATTCATCACCTCCAGGAGGTCAGGACATGTATTATAGGTGACCTTCACAAAAGTGCTAACTTTGCTTACAAAGAAGAACCTCAGTCAAGATAAATATTTCAGTGAAATGTGCGCCTACCTTTTGATGTACTGTTGTTATTTCTTACTGTCTCAATTTTAAAGTATCTTTTCAGGGGGTATGTATTCCATGTATGGTAGCAGGGGCAAACGCAGGATTTGTAGAGGGGGGTGACCAGCATTCATATGGGCGTGGCTATAATCTTAGACAGTGCTTGGCTGCTCTTCAACTCTTCCTATCCCCATAATATACATGGGCAATGCTGCATGGACTACTGTTAGGTGCGCGCAGCTCTCCTTTTTGAAGCAGAGCCATGTGAAGCTCGGGCGGGGTCCAGCCACCTCAATTATACAGTGCCCCAGGCTTGGAGGGGGGGTTTCCAGGCACTAGGACCCCCCCCCCCCCCCTTTTCCCATCGGTTTGCCTTCTGGGTAGGTCTGGTGCCATCTGCTGTTGGTAAAGATCTCACTTAAAGGGGTTTACTATTTTAAATATGATTTTTCGCTATTTATTTCCCTTCCCTGTAATGGTACTTTAGTGGGGGATCCCTGCCTTGGAACCTCTATCATCATGAGTGGGGACGTCTGACCCGGAGTTCCTGGCAGCGTATTATGCTTGTCAAACAGATAAAAGATTAACATCAAAACAATTGATTACCTGCTTTGATAATCCCTTCCTCTCCATTGGCTGCTGTTAATTACTTAGATGTTAATTCCTGCCTTCGTTCATCATTAATATTAAACTGGCAGAAACTTTGGGTTAAGAGCTCCCACTTATGCCCACCGTTAGCTGTATGTAGCGCAGTTTGGGTACTCACATACAGCCAGGACCTAGGATGCTTCACTTAGACGTTGCTCAACTCTTTCCGGAGCGGTAGAGATTCAATGCTTGCTGCTGATTGGAGGATCACCCACGCGTTACTTGCATGCAATGTAGAGTTCAACATTTCAGTGCACTGTTCTTTTAAATCTCTTTGTTTTTCCATTTTTCAGGCTGAAGTCTGAAATTTCAGCATGAATTTAATTCTGTTTATTTCCACATCCAAATGTCTGTTATCATCTTTTTGTTCTTTAAACATATTTGACATTTATTGTAATCTCTGGTTCACCTTACATGGATCATTGCCAATTTTCAAGAATTATGACCCAGACAGTGCCTTTAGTTTGGGGTGAACAACAAATGTTTCGCATCAAAGGAATATTTGTCAGAAGGCTGCGGATGTCAATGTCCGGATTACTGTTGTAAATACATGTCCCTGGGTTTAATTTGTGGCATGTTATCTCTCATAGAAGTCTGGTAATTGTAGTACATGTTTATTTGTGTTTAGTTGTGTTTCAAAAAAAGTACCATCATACTTAAGATTCTGAAATGGTCTTATAGCAATGATTGTCACAGTCTGTAGGAAATGTCATAGATTGTGGAAATGGACCTGTAATTCCGCTGGCTCATTGTGGAGTCTTGTGGAGTGTGTGGTCTTCTCTAGGACTTCTGCTAGGAGTTGATGGACTGTGCAGCGAGTCGCCCACAGTTGGCTAACCCCATGTTTACCCCACTAGGCAGCTGCTAATGCAAGAGTGGTCAAAAATCGAGTGATGAGACAACAAAGTAATTGGAGACTAGCCGTGCAGCTTGGGTTCAGTGTCAGGGATGTTTGACAGACAAGCTGATTGATAAATAGGATATCAAAGCAACAATTCAGACTAATATTCAGTAGCTAAAGCAACCTATTGTTCAGACAACTGATGCAATACTGATGTGCTGCCTTCCTTATCTTGGGCACCATAGATAGAAGGACTGAGGTACCAGGTTCACACCTACACAGAACGTGGAGTCAGTGGTGAGTACTGGGAGGAGTGCCGCTTTGCTGATCGCCTATAAGCATGCCGGTCCTTGGCAATACTATTTTATAAAATATATGTGTACTAAGCGCACCCATAAATGTTTTTCAGTATGACTTAGAACCTTGTGTGTATGATATTTTTATATGAAAAAGCAGCATTAATTTGTTTTTGGTTTTTAAAACTGTAACAGTTTTATATTTTTGTATTTTCTTAAATCCAACTCTCCCTCCCTCTCTAAGTGGAAAACAAATCTTAATTTCATACCTAATTTATCTATCTAATGCAGGGGAGGGCTGGCAAATTTTAGCCTGTGGGGCAAGACTCTTCTCAGCAGCCTGTTCGGGAAAAAAAAAGCGGTTGGCCCAGTGACCCAGCACAAGGTAGCCCACTATGTTACCCCCCTGCCACCTAACACCGACTGCCCCTGATTTGATGTTAATTAGAACATATAAGGGGAGATTCCGTTCAACGTGATGTGCCAGCGGATATCACCGCAATAAGGAATCTCTGGTCATTCTTATACGCACCTCTAAGGTGAACAAGGGAAAATGATAGAGGATATCTCGTCGGACATTGCCTCGTTATGTCTCCACGGACTGTATCGTGATTTTCACGGCATTTAGAAACTGATTTACAGAGATTAACTTTTCCATAGTGTTCTTTTTTGTAATTTTACAGGCTAATAATCCAGAGCAGTCAGTCATATAACTGTTTTCATTACATTAACTAGCACTATACTGATCAATCATCATTGTATATTTGTACAACGCCATAGATACCGCAGTGCCGGAAGGTATGGATGATTGCTGTATATTAACACATATTTGCGTATTTACACCATTGTATTAAGTCAGCTTTAAAGTGTATGCAGTAAGTTAACATAATTGATACTTTAATGTTTTTCCAGATAATATTGATCTGTAACCTACTAATACATCTCCATCGATGTGGATGATTTGCGAAGTGACTGCTCTTTTGCCAGTGATCTGTAATAACTAACTATACATTGTTATAAATATTTACACTTCCGCAGTCATTATTTAGGCTATGACTGCAACGCTGATACAGCCGTGCGATCGGTTATATACTACCCCATTAGCTGTTATTGGGACCCCACCCGGGGTCCTGACCCACAGCTTGCCCACCTCTTCCATAGAGTACTGGTATTCGCAGAGAGTGTGCTTACAGGGCACATGTGACAGATCACTGGTTTCTATCACCATACCGGACCCTTTAGGTAGTTAGACTGTTCTGCATTGTCTTAATGTGATCAGAAAGCAGAGTCCCTGTTTTTAAGAGGCTTTAAAATGCCGGAATCAGATTGAACTGCACTTGAATCCAGCACCTGCGTAAGTAATGACCTGGAAATAATCTCTTCATAAAACCAGACAATGATATAAAGATGGGTATACAGGATAAGCGGATGGGTTGCTAAGAATCTGGTACTTGTTTATATTTAGCCTTGGATTTAATAAGGGTAATTAACTGCTTTTCATACTTCCCCTCTGTGAGAAGAGATATGGAAAGTGTTGGGTGTGACTGTGTTGGGTGATGATGCTATTGACATTAGGTGGACATGGCAATGTGCATGATGAAGCTAATTGCGTGGTTATGCCCTGTGCCCTGAGGTGGGCGTGGCTTGATACCATGATCTGCGGAATCACAGCAGCCCCATTCTCACCTTCCAGGAGAATTGCCTACTCTTCTGGGAATTCGTGAGCCCTCCTCTTAATTGGGAGTCTCCAGGATATTCCAAGGGAGTAGGTGACTATGAAATGAAATGACCCCCTCCATCAGTGGCCAGCTATCTCGCTGCAGAATAAGATTTGTCAATATTGCAGAACTGCTAAAACTAAGTAACCAGGAATGGCCTCCAAACTAGACTTAACTATTTTGCGACTTCATTTATTAAATGATCTATGGGTAAATGTAAGTCCATTTTTGTTAAATCGCAGATTTTCGGTGAGTTTTTTCATATTAAAAAAAAAAAACCCCGATCTGTCAGGCCCCCAGTGTCTGTCTTGGTCCTGCAATGCTCTCTCTGCTCCTGCCTGCAGCAAGTTGTTGATCAAAAACACACTTTCGATGTGAAAAAGCCCACTTGGTGGGAGCAGTGTGCGTCACCACACCAGTGTCGGACTGGGGCATGAAGGGCCCACCGGGGGGCTGCAACGCTAGGGGCCCACCAGAGGGGGTGTGGCCAGCCATCATAGAGGTGAGACCAGGCACTAAAGGGGGAGTGGTTAGCCCACGAAGGACAGCTAGCACCATAGTCTAGTATATAAAGAATGCAGTGTGTATATAAGGAGTACACAGTCTTGACCTGCACCTTAGATTGGGTGGAACAGTCACCAAAAATCGGGATTGTTCCACTAGAATCAGAACAGAGTTTAAAGGGGTCGGGGCCTATCGGGGGATAACCTGGCTTCCCGGCAGGCCAATCCGACCCTGCACCACCACACCCTCGCAGACATCCGGGGTTTTAAAGTTTTGGATGGAATTAGCATTTCCGTTTTTATTGGTCAGTGTGCATGGGCGCTGAAGCAACCGTTCTACAATGCTATAATACAGTGTTGGCCTGGATTACATATGGTGAAGATTCGTTCAGCACAACCCGCGGATCACATTGTGTGCGTACCACTACTGTCACCTAACCGCCTTCTAATGAGAATGAGTATTAAACTGACTGTTTTGTTGTATTTAGAAGGTCATAGATAATCATGACATTTAAATGTAGATTAGAACATGGAAATAGAACCAGCATTTACACATGGATGAGACAAGTGACTCATGAGCACATAGTCTAAACAACTGTGTTTAATAGGCGTTCTTCATTTAATTATAAATAAGCGCCTGATTAGTCTGTTTAGCAGATTACAATGATAAGAGTGTATGTTCTCTATTTAGTCACAAACCCATGTCAATGTCGTCTTCACAGAGAATGGAACATAATCGCTGCCAAATGATGAAAATATGTATAGTGGTGGATGTCCACATTAAACTCATACTTGCCAATATTTGAAAATTAATTTCAGGGAGAACGTGAACACCATTGTGGGCGTGTCCTGACACGTGCCCTGCTCTGCCTAATGGGCGTGCCCTGCTCCGCCTAATGGGCGTGCGTGCTCCGCCTAATGGGCGTGCCCTGCTACGCCTAATGGCGAGCCCTGCTACACCTAATGGCGAGCCCTGCTACACCTAATGGCGAGCCCTGCTACACCTAATGGGCGTGCCCCGCTCCACCTAATGGGCGTGCCCTGCTACACCTAATGGCGAGCCCTGCTACACCTAATGGGCGTGCCCTGCTACACCTAATGGGCGTGCCCTGCTACACCTAATGGGCGTGCCCTGCTACACCTAATGGCGTGCCCTGCTACTATAACTGTTACTACGATCAGTGGATCCCAAACTTTTTCAGTTTAAGGCACCCTTAGGGTAATTACCAAGTAGTCCCCCGCCTTGCTTACCACTGACCCTGGCCAAGGCACCCCTGTGAGATCGCTGAGGCACCCCAGGGAGCCTAGGCGCACACTTTGGGAACCACTGACTTAGATCATTTTGCTGCAAAATCTTGTATAATAATTTAAAAGTGAGCAAATGTGCAGGATATGGGGTGAGTGTGTGTATTCATAATATTGGGCTTTTGATTTACTTATAGTATAATGATAGCAAAGTGATTGAATGTGCAGGCTTGGTCACTTTGATATCATTATAGTATAAGTAAAAAAAAAAGGCCAGTAACATAAATAACACTGTATTTATATTATTGTGCTTTTGTTTTACTTCTAGTGCAACTTACCCCTTAATTATGATCCGGCCCGCACACTGCCTCTGCTCTCACTGACTCACTGATTACTGCCGCTCAGCTTACTGCCTCTCCTCATTGCTATGCGAGTCCTGGGCGTAGCTCCATGCCCCGCGATGACTGCCATCTTCTGGGAGATGAGATCAGGTTGCATCATCATGCCGATAACGTCACCCGGCGCGCATGCGCAGTCTCATTCAGATCGGAGCATCGCAAGTCTAGGAGGTCAGTCTACTGTCCTGGGAGTCGGGGAGATCTCCCAGTATTCCGGGAGTCTCCCGGACATTCCGGGAGAGTAGGCAACTATGATTAAACTATGATTAAACTATACATCCACCCTCTACACAGGCACAGAACAATCACACAGCATATCTACTCTGGACACAAAAGCATCATGGGATAGTGGAAAGTAGTATAAACCATACCAGTCAACTTTATATTGGTCACGTCCGGGAGTTCCTGGAGGGCAGGAGGGGTGTATAGGCGGAGGGGGTGGGGCTTAGCGAATCACATCAGTTTGGCCCGCTCCCATTGACACAATGCTGGTTAAGGGTCTTTTTACAGCGGGGGCAGGGCCAAAATGACGTGAATCGCGTCATGCCGACTCTGATCTGCTCACTTCACTAGTGATGCCCTACTCTCCTGGAATTCGGGAGTCTCCCGGACATTCCGGGAGAGTTGGAATATATGGTATAGGGTGGTACATTTAATCACAATATGTGGTACCAGAGAACGATATAATGATATTATGAGTGAGCAGCACAAAATTTGCCACAGTGGACGTCACACACAGTATTGCTATTCAATGGAATCGTTCACATCAGTCCCTGTCCCAGTGGAGCTTACAGTCTAAATTCCCTATCACATTGCATAAATAATTGACTGTATCAATATTTTGTGTGTATCAATATTTTGCCTGATCTATACTTATAATCCTCACTATACATATTTTTTATTCCACAATTCTATTTATCCCAATGGTGTCCACAATATGGTCCCCGACACCAGTCTGACAGTATCTTAGTGTCTCTTTAAAAGCTTCCATTATCTATAAACAATTTGATGGCTGCAGTGTGGATGTGTTATCTGCACACGTTAATGCCATATAAAAGAATAAAACATTCTGTGAAGGAATAGAAAGGAGCCAGGAATGTAAACCAAAGTCAGTCCACGGCTGCATTTACCTCAAGGAGGAAGAACCTGTCAGCCGAGATTAATATGATGCAGCATCTCTGGTTTTGAGATTTGTCCAGCTCTTGCAAGAAATGTGACAGCGTAAATTCCTTTCACTTGTTCTGAGGTGCATCTAGATTCATCATTGTGACACAAAGCTAAGTTATATTCCACATTAGTGTTAATATATATGTTTGCTTATATATACATCATACCTATTAAAATAAAGTGAGAGGTCACATGGTGTTTTCACTGTCTGTGGTACAGACTTACCAGCATGTGGATTACTGAGTTGTTATTCTTCATGAACGTAGCCACTGTCTTCTCTGTAACAATAGTCTCCCATTTCCGACTAAGGGGCTCAATTAATTACATTAATGTACAAATATGGACAAATGTGCTGTAACCTATAGAAACCAATCAGTTTCTAGCTGTCATTTTCTAATGCTGTTGTTTCTATGGCCTACAGTGCATTTGTACACATAGCACCATTTTATTAACAAAGGTTACACATTGTTCCATTAACAGTCTCAAACTGGCATTGTTTTGGGATAAGGTTTTACTTGCAATATTTCCAGCCAAAGCTTTCAGTTTTGAGTGAGATTATCCTTTAAACGGGATCAACGCTCATTTTTTGTTCAGAATGCCCAAATTATATTTAAAATGATTTGTAACTCAATGCCATATGGTAGAAATGAAGTATGTACAAAGGACTCGTGCAGATGAGTGACATTTTCCTCCGTAAGTGCAGTTTTGATCGGCTTTCAAACAGGAAACTTGCTTTGATAACTGATGGAAAAACACACCAACAGCGCTATTTAATGCAACGTATTATTATTACTGGACTGAAATGGAGCAAGGCTCAGTCCTGCTGACCTGTGTCAAATAAGTTTAAAAAGACTGTATCACCTCTCTGTTCCTTAGCTTACATTGCGATAGATTTTGGCATTCTACAGGAAAGCTGTTTGTCCAACATAAACCAGTGTTCATAACAATTCTTTGAAAAACGGCTTATTTGCTTTTAAAGCAGCAAGCCCATATAGGTTTTTTTTTTCATTCTTTAGATAGCAAATTAAGTACCTTTTTAAGTATGCATCCAATTTTTCTGTCATTTTTCTTAGCTATCCTGAAACAAGTCATTATCTCCTTTTCAAAATCTCTCTCGATGTTGCAAGAAATATGGCTGCCAGTTACACATACAGCTCCAGCATGTCGTGTGACGGCAGAGGGGGGAGGATTTTACAGCACGAAGAGCATACAGAGCTCAGAAGAGTGTACCAAAGCATCTCTGCCCACTATATCATGTCATGTGACTGTGGTTGCCATGGTAGTAAATGACGGGGTGAATGAGCAGCCTAGGTGGCTTATCAGGGCATAGCTTCTAGTGTTATTAGCTGCACCTAACCACATTTATCGTTATCTTTCTTTGCTAACCCGACTTGACAAGGTAACATGATTTTAATTCTGTAAAAAATAACTGAATTAGGCTTCACCACACTTGTGGTCCTGGAGCAGACTTTTTAAAGGAGTTTTGTTATTTAACCTAATCACTTGTCATTTACAATGGGATACAGCTGAAGCCTCTCTATGCCATTGTTAGTAGCTTTTTTTTATTGTCTGGGCTTTATATTTTAACAATGATTGAAATGGAATATTTAAATTAAGAAAAAAATACATTTATAGCCATGTTTAGTGAAATTGGCATGGTGTTAATTACTGCTGCCTAGATTCTACCTATGGTTGGATGCAGCAAAGTGTCCCTGGAAATTATGTTCAAATATTGGCACCTTTGATTAAGTGTTGTACACTCTCTCATATCTACCTATCACGAGACGACCACTGACTTGACCATAATTGAATTCTCCTGATTTGAAATACTCTTATTTATTACATTTTACCTTAAATAGCACACTGGATAACAACAGGTAGTAAGAACTGCACTCAACAACTACACTCTACAGCATACAGGATAACACCAGGTAGTAAAAGCTGTATTCAACAACTACACTCTACAGCATACAGGATAACACCAGGTAGTAAGAACTTCACCCAGCAACTACAGTGTACAGCATACAGGATAACACCAGGTAGTAAGAGCTGTATTCAACAACTACACTCTACGGCATACAGGATAACACCAGGTAGTAAGAACTTCACCCAGCAACTACAGTGTACAGCATACAGGATAACAACAGGTAGTAAGAACTTCACCCAGCAACTACAGTGTACAGCATACAGGATAACAACAGGTAGTAAGAACTTCACCCAGCAACTACAGTGTACAGCATACAGGATAACAACAGGTAGTAAGAACTTCACCCAACAACTACAGTGTACAGCATACAGGATAACAACAGGTAGTAAGAGCTGTACTGAACAACTACAGTGTACAGCATACAGGATAACAACAGGTAGTAAGAGCTGTACTCAACAACTACAGTGTACAGCATACACGATAACAACAGGTAGTAAGACCTGTACTCAACAACTACAGTGTGCAGCATATAGGATAACACCAGGTAGTAAGAACTTCACCCAGCAACTACAGTGTACAACATGCAGGATAACACCAGGTAGTAAGAACTTCACCCAGCAACTACAGTGTACAGCATACAGGATGACAACAGGTAGTAAGAACTTCACCCAACAACTACAGTGTACAGCATACACGATAACAACAGGTAGTAAGACCTGTACTCAACAACTACAGTGTACAGCATATAGGATAACACCAGGTAGTAAGAACTTCACCCAACATCTACAGTGTATAGCATACAGGATAACAACAGGTAGTAAGAACTTCACCCAATAACTACAGTGTACAGCATACATCATAACACCAGTTAGTAAGAGCTTCACCCAGCAACTACAGTGTACAGCATACAGGATAACAACAGGTAGTAAGAAGTTCACCCAACAACTACAGTGTACAGCATACAAGATAACACCAGGTAGTAAGAACTGCACCCAACAACTGCAGTGTACAGCATATAGGATAACAACAGGTAGTAAGAACTGTTCCCAACAACTACAGTGTACAGCATACAGGATAACAACAGGTAGTAAGAACTGTCCCCAACAACTGCAGTGTACAGCATACAGGATAACACCAGGTAGTAAGAGCTGTACCCAACAACTACAGTGTACAGCATACAGGATAACACCAGGTAGTAAGAGCTGTACCCAACAACTACAGTGTACAGCATACAGGATAACACCAGGTAGTAAGAGCTGTACTGAACAACTGCAGTGTACAGCATACAGGATAACACCAGGTAGTAAGAGCTGTACTGAACAACTACAGTGTGCAGCATACAGGATAACACCAGGTAGTAAGAGCTGTACTGAACAACTGCAGTGTACAGCATACAGGATAACACCAGGTAGTAAGAGCTGTACTGAACAACTACAGTGTACAGCATACAGGATAACACCAGGTAGTAAGAGCTGTACTGAACAACTACAGTGTACAGCATACAGGATAACACCAGGTAGTAAGAGCTGTACTGAACAATTACAGTGTACAGCATACAGGATAACACCAGGTAGTACTAGAATATTTTACAAATATCTCAAATCAGGAAATCCTAGACAGTTGGCACCTCTGCATATAACAGAGGTCTTGAACAATTTCTCCAGAAGTCAGAAGCCACCAATTTTGTAAGAAAAACATTTTTGACACGCAGAGAAAAATGTACAAAATTATTAGGGGTCGGTTTGCCCAGCATGTGCCAACGGTACCCAGCATGTACCAGTAGTGCTCAAAATGTATTTACAGAGTGTAGTAGCAGTTCTCTGCACATTTGACCAACAAAGCTTGACATATATCAGCAACGCCTGAAACATTTACCCATCAACTCCCAGCATGTGCCTGTAGCACTCAGAAAATTTACCCAGCAATATTTCCAGCAGGAAAGGGCAATTGTCACTAGTGGTTGCTGTCTCCAGAGTAGATTCAGGTAGAATCACTGATCTCCGTTCTTGCCCCAAGTGACTTCAGGGTCTTGATAACTGTTGTGGGTCACCATGGCAGGATATGCAATTATTTCTTGGGCTACCCAGTTATGTCTGGCAGATTTAAACTTCGGTTCCCCAAACTAATTTTAGTTTTCCAAACTATAAACTTTTTAGTTTTTATTAAGTGCAAGTCCTTTCCCTCTCCGTCTTCCTCACGGCTGCTCTTATCTCCTCTTCTCCTATACTGGAACTCATTTCCTCCAACCACTCCCGTGTAATTTTCCAGCACCATTTTTTAAAACCTCTCCCTAGAAATTAGGTTCGGCTGCAACTATATTATTGCTATAACAGATAAAACAATTTTCACCGTCTTGGCCTGTACCAGAATTTTAATGTCAAGCAGCATAGCAAATTGTCAGTGACACAATAAATATATAGCATATATCTATCTGCTTGTTTGTGTGTGTGTGTATATATATATATATATATATATATATATATATATATTGTATATATTTTAGAATGCAAATGTAACTACTAATTATAACTTTTTGGCTTTTTTCAATAGTACAATTGCCGGTATGTTGGCTAAATAATCAGGTCTTCCCTATCAGACAGCAATAGCAGAACCATGTAACCTGTGTTACACTGAAATTATAAGTGTTATAGCACTAGTTAAAGTAAAAAATAAACATTATACATAAAAAAGTGAAAATAAATAATAAAGTGGGATTTGCATCTAGTGATGTGCGTATAAGTAGCTCAGTACAAAAGCTAATTCGAACATTAACAAATATATATGTTAAAGCGCTGATCGAAGGAGTTATTTTCCCACACACTGGAGACTTACTGTCTTTAAGCCTCAGGGATACAGCGGGATCCTTAGTCTATAAAGCAGATAGCAATATATTGAGTGTGATTTTGAGAGTATCGTACACAAAATTACTCTGCGCATGCCCAGATCCGGTCCATATGCCAGTAAACCATACTTGCCAACTTTTGGCCTTAGATTTCCGTGAGGTTGGGGGGGGGCAGTTGGACCTGTGTGGGCGGAGCTCAGAGAATAGCGTCATTGGCCCTGCCACCTAAATTGTCATAGACATTTTTACCTATGACAGCAGGGGGTGGGGCCACGTTGACACTGGAATTGCGTCACTAAGCCCCACCTCCTCATTTTACCTTACCGAGCTGCCGGGATCCGGGAAGTTGTCCTGCTCTCCCGGGAGTCCCAGACATCCCGGGAGAGTAGCCAACTATGCATTAAACGCAGCCATGTCTGCTCTGTCTGTGAGCGCAAAGGACTCTTGCTGCAGTGTACAATTTTAAGGGAGTGAACGGTGCAGGCAAGGTGTGTTTGACCATAGTCAATTTACAGTAAGTGTGTGCCATACCCAAGCGCACACAGCCACGTCCGAATCAAGCTCTGGGGATCTCAAAGTTACTGGTTTTTCTACCATATCTCTTGCTCCAGCTACCGGGCTAGTCTAAGTCCTGAGTACTGGTGATAAGAGTCGCGCCTGCATGCTATAACACAGGTCCGTATCTAGGGCTGTGCGATAGGGGTGCAACGCTGAAGGGGGGCGCAGTTTAGGAATATTTTAGGTTCATTTGGTTAAAATTGAGGGCTAGGGGGGCGGCATTTGTCTTTCTCGCCCCAGGCGCTAGAATTCTACGTTACAGCTCTGCTATAACATGTGTTTGCAATCAGGAGCAACTGTAAAAAAATGTATTTTATGTTCAGTCGACATTAAGAACATCCTAATAAAAGTATTTCAAGGTTGGGGGGGGGGGGGCACTTTTTATCCCCGTTTTATCATTTATGCCTTTATTATTAACAGGTGATATTAATTATATAATTATTAATTTTTTTCTGGACGTTCATTTGCAAGTTTATAATCCACGTAGGTATTGGACGTGTCCCTGCAGTGTCTTGTGTGGTAGAGCACAGCAGACCAACACCCGAATTCATCAGCGCACAGATCTTCAGATCCGTTTCCAGTTGAATTGGGGAGTACATTATTTAAAGAAACGCACATTCCGCTCGGAATGCGTGCCTTGATAAATCAGGCCCATTGTGTTCAACTGTAGCGTTAGACACCGCCAATTCTGTCATGAGTGATACAAGAACATTAAATATACATATGTGAGTCTTACAGTAATATCAGATCAGTTTGTGTTTCATCCTTAGTGGTCTTGTCTACCTACTGGCAGAGAAATGGTTAAACATATCAAGCACAGGACATTTTGGCAATGCATTATTTAACAATGCACCAGGCATACATAGCATTCCCCAGATGAATGAGTATAGCATTTATAATTTAAACTGTTGATGTCTGTAGTGGATTCTCCCTGCAAACATCCTCTCTTACTTTCCTATTAATAATAGAAGCGTTTTCTGTGTCACTTCCAATTTGCTCAGTTTTAGGTTTTCTGTCCTTTTCTTGTGCTGTTAATTCTTTACGTTTGTCTTCTGCCTGGTTCTCCAGCCGGCGGCTTTAGTGCTCCTCAGCGCTAGATGATTTTGCTTTTATGTAAGTTGGGAAGTCTCCAACATGACCAATGGAAGAAGGAATGAATAATGCATAATTACACATGATTCTGACTGATGTGACAGGATATTAGAAAGGTGTCATATTTAGTTACTTTTCCTTGGCAGCTCTTGTAAAGTGTGTTATCCACATGTAATTCATTTTCAACCCCATTAACCCGTCACCTGTTTTAGAACCTCCCATAGTGAACATTTTTATTCAATAGGTTTAAGTTGATAGCAACTCCAGCAGTAAGGCTGGGTGCACACTACAGAAAGTTTCTCCCGATGCAACAACTTTAACGATTTTACCAACAACAGAAAAATAAAGCAACGTTCTGATCAGAAAGACGATTCCTGTGTACACACTATTATTATTATTATTATTATTATTATTATTATTAATATTTATTTATAAGGCGCCACAAGGCATCCGCAGCGCCGTACAGAGACAAACAAAATCACAATACAATGGGAGACAGCACAGTACAGAAAACACAGCAACTCAGTACGCACAATGCACAGCTAGAGAGAGCGGGGAAGGGGGAGGGAGGATCCGCAAACGATGGGGCCCAAGAAGGAGGGCGCGGAAGACAGGGAGACCCCCAGGGGGGAGGAGGGAGCGAGAGTGGACGTGGGGTGGAGGACCCTCGAGGAGGAGGGCTAAGTAGCTGGAGAGCAGAGTTAGAAGTGGTGGAAACAGGAGGAGAGATGGCCCTGCTCAGAGGAGCGTACAATCTAATCACTATATACCTTTTACATGATTTACCTTCAGATCTGTGCTCTTCATCTGTCATAAACATCTGCTGAAAAGATAATGACTCTGCACACTCCATAGAGATCTATAGACACTGCTGGACGTGAGTGCATTCACACTGCTGAATTGGAAGGACATTGTTCCACTGTTGAACGCCATTTTTAATCCGGTTTAAAAATCAAATGAAAGGATATGATGAGCTTTGAAACAATAATAGATCTTCGTTGCAGTGTACACACTAATGCGATAATGGGCCAAATGGTCGTTTATCGCTTGATTGGAACGGTAATCGGCTGAAAAAACTGTAGTGTGTACACAGCCTAACTGCTCCGTCTCTCAGCTCTGTATACAACTCAGCTCCCAGCCTATGGTTGAATCGAGACCTCTAGTAACTGCCTCTGACTAGGTAAGATGAAGCACCACCTCATCCAGTTGTCCATACAGCATTATCATCATCATCATCAATTACTTATATAGCGCCAGCAAATTCCGTAGCGCTGTACATGCGCTCATGGATGAATATTGTTTTATTTTCGTTGCAAGATGATTTACAAACTTTCATCTCTGTAATTGCATGGAAATATTTACAGTCACTCGTGAACATTACAGGATGCAGTGTGGATGAATTACCCATGTAGCATAGCAATCAGTGATAACTATATTTTATTTTATTTTATAAATATGCGGGTCATAAAGAGGCGTAATATCCGTATGCACATATGTAAGAATTAATAATTAAATCTTTTGTAAAACTTTAACACCTTCTCCTGTAACTAACAAGACGGTTGTTGTCCTACGGTTCCCCAGGTACTATAAGGTAGGGTAGATAGCTGTAGCCCAGCCAGTAGTGAGCAGCGGATGATGTCATCCTACCAATCAAAGGTAGCTGTCAGTCTAGACATTTCGCTAGTTTAAATACTTAAGTTGCCTGGATAATTTAAAAATGATGGTTACGTATCTGTGGAGCAGAGGTGCCCCATAGTGATTGTTAGAGGGTTGGAGGTTTATGAGAAACTGTTCTATATGATAGATCCTATGAGAACATATTTTTCCAATTAACCACATTTTGTGAGGAGCATCAACCAGCATAGAAGAAGTTAATCACATGAATGTTGTTGGCCTCACTAGTCAAGAAAGTATATATTTTTTTTCTCTCATTATTCCGGCATCAGTGCGCTGACCTACTTCTAACTTTCATGTTACATTTTCTATCACTGACAAGTTTTGGGAGAAAAGCCTAATCCAGATTAGTTTGTCAGGTTTGATGCCATGTCTGCTCGTTCTCAAGTGTGTGTATTAGTTGAGATTCCTGCAGTGTAAATGCCATGTGCTGTAGAAATATTACTGAATGATGTGGTTTACAGTGAAAAACTACAACACATGCAAACAGAGGAAAATCCATAACTGTTTTAGGAAGAACATTTGTAGCTGTAACTCTGGGAACCTGTAAACTCCTCTTCCCAGCTCCAGCTTCAGGTCCATGCTGCTCTGCTCTAGGGCTGTGAGCACAGTCATTAGAGATGTAGACAAGAGAACATCATTGGACAAGGAATGATTGTCCACACCAATGTCTGTAGTTGATTAGATCCCCTTGTTCTCTAGTTCTCTAGCGTTCTCTAGCGAACGAGGTGATCTAATCAGATCACCTCGTTCGCTAGTTGATTAGATCACCTTGTTCTCTAGTTGATTAGATCACCTCGTTCGCTAGTTGATTAGATCGTCTTGTTCTCTAGTTGATTAGATCGTCTTGTTCTCTAGTTGATTAGAGCACCATGTTCTCTAGTTGATTAGATCGCCTTGTTCTCTAGTTGATTAGATCACCATTTTCCCTCGGTGATTAGATAATTTATTGCTTGATAATCTAGTCCTCATGCTTAGCAGTGGGGTGAAAGTCTATTTAGTTCTTATAAATCTTCACAGATTTTATGAGGCCCAGCTCAAGAAAGATGGTACACCTGGCTTGGTTACACTAAGGTGTATGTTCATACATACAGTCATGGACATCTGAGTCATTCCAAATGGCATGCAATTATGAGGACAGATGGGTCCAAAACTCCACACCTGGGTTACCAATTTAGAGGGAGAGTCACTCTGTGCTTAAATTGGCAGGAGATCCAGATTACTACCAAAGTTTTGGTAAACCGCGGCTGTTCATAACTGAACATAACCAGGCTCACCTAGCTTGATTCCAGTCCAGTATTTATTGTGTTCACTATCCGCAACTAATCAGAGTAGGACAATATTATACACCTCCCACCATTTCAAAGATGACTCATATACTTGAAAATATTTCCTTAAATTTCTTTAATGCCTTATTTTATTTTTCTTTTTTCCTTTTATGTTTTACCCTCCATCTGCTCTTCTTATTGTTCATTTGACTAGGGGTGTTGGTGTTTATTTTTAATTTCTTATTGTATGTTTTTTTGTGGGTACAGGCCCATTCTTTTATAAACAACTTCCTGGATGTCTGTCTATTGCAGAGAAAGTCCTCCCTTTCACCAGATGTCAGAAAGGCAGGGGCCCAATGCTCTCTCAGGTGAGCTCACGGTTTCTATAGGCTCACTCTCCTGCTGACAAAGGGTGAGATTCAATTCAGCGCGATGCGCATCGAGATGCACATAGAGGTGCACATAAAATGAGCGGAGATTCCTTGCCGTAATGGATGGAAGTATGCGCATCCGAACAGGGAGACTGTGTTCAGCGGCACCTCGCTCCTAATTGAATCACCCCCATAGAAGCTTCTTTTGTGTCTATAACAATGATTGGTTAGAGTTCTCCAGATATGACCAGTGTTGAGAGTGCTCACCAGTCAGTGTTCTCAACATATTACAAGTAACAATGTCTCGAAAGAGGGGAATTTGTAAATTCTACCGAGAGAGTATCTTCCTTCTAGCATTGCGGGATGGAGTTTGGAAGGGGGGTTTACTAGTAAAATATTTATATTGGGTGAACAGATTCTTAAAAAATAATTAATTATCCTTATGTGTTCAAATGAACATTTATAGAAAAATAAATCAAAGAATAAATGGCTTTTATAGACAGTTACTTCAACACAATGTAATGTTCCGCTAATGGTACGATTAATGTTTCCAGGCCGTTTTTTTCATTTAGCAGTTTTCAAAGACCAATTAATTTTTGTGTATTTTTAAGGTAGATATGTTGTTTTCATACATAACACTTTATGACGTATTTATAGAACAAGAGTGGCTGCTTTAGCTGGGGTGAAAATATCACAGTTTATGATATGGTTAAAATGATTTAAATACCCTAATTAAAGACAATTAAACACCATTTGAAATATAAATTGATTTGGTTTTCACCTGAACAGACACTTGAGGAAAATAATATTATTCAGGGATCATTAAATCAGATTACAAGCTGTTTCTGTTCCACTGTTGCATATGTTACCTGCCAACGGTCCTGGGTTCCTCAGACCCAAAGGGTACATGGCTCACCTGAAACAAATGTGGCTTAGGGGGGGTAAGAAGTTGTTTGGGGTTATCAGTGGAGTGTCTTGAAGTATCGAGATTTTCTGATCGGGAATATTGACAGGTATGTTACATCTGAGAAAATATTGTACTAACTAGCATTTCACTGAACCCCAAACAGTTCTATCTAATAATTATTAAAATAAATATTTAAAAGTTGCTCATCGAATGGTGTTACATTTCTTTGAGAGCCTGTCCCACATCCTAAGTCACTAATTGTTAATGTGCAGCAGTGGATGTTTGTTTTACTTCTTTACCTGATTTCATAATGCACTTTAAATATGTTGGATGCATGAACTTGATAGTATCATCAATATCTGATCATATAGAAGTGCTTTTGACACCACATCTTTCCTGCATCAGAAGCCTGACATCACTGTTGTGTGCTGTCAGGGAGCCATGCTCCTTCCACAGTCTGTAGCTTCCTGCTTGCCTCCATTCCCCTCCTCTCACCTTGACACTGTCCCTTTCACATGCATCCCTGTCCTCAACCAATCAGTCCAGTGGAACGGTCAGTGTGTCTCACAGCATCAGTCTACTATGCTGCTGTGAACATTACGATGATCTGATTGGCTTCACTCTAACACTGAGGACACACTGGACTGGCAGTTGCTTAAGATGAATATAATAGGGTGCTCAGACCTTAGTCAAACACATATTAAAAATAGATAATGAGAATAAAGCATGTCTGTAATCATAGGCCTATCTTTGCTCCCCACATTAACGTCTGTCAACTGGACTGGCAGTCACCTTGAGAACAATGCCCGATTTCTCCTTTTATTAATCTTACACAAGCCTGCAGGCATACACCCACACTCTCAACCTCCAATGCTTACATAGGTCATGGTTGAGTCTCAGACACGCGATACCTGTGATTTGTGTCAGGTGCGAGTAGTCCCAAAGGTCGAAAGTGAACTAGAGAGCTGTGTCATGAAGGCCAATAAAGGTAAGAGTGTACAGGAGAAGAGCGTGACGAAGGTGGCAGAGAAGCCCAGAATGATCAGATTTCTTAGTTACTTTTGGGAGGACAGTCTCAGTGAAATGTTGAGGGTGGATTGTAGACCCGGTTGTAGAGTCACAAAGGAGTGAGAGGAGAGAAAATTAGTTAGATAGTTGTAAACAAGCTGTTCAAGTAGTTTGGAGGCAAAGGGGAGTAGATATATAGGACAGTAGTTGTAGAGAGAGGCTAGGACAAGAGATGGTTCCATTAGGACTGGTGAGATCAAGGAGGATGGAAATTTGTTAGTAGAGCGAGACAGATTGTGAAGGTGCGCTAGAGTCGGGCATACAGTGTCGGAGACGGTAAGGACGCAGGTCATGGAGTAAGAAGATGAGATGAGTTGAGAGACCGGGTCCTCGGTTACAGGGGAGAATTAAGTGAGGTTTTGTTGGTGAGTACACAGGAAAGGGGAAGATTAGGAAAGATGTGGATAAGGTTGAAAGTACGTGGTGCATGGAAAGTTATGAGGTTTAAAGAGGAACGTAAACGGATAGTAGGGATGGCGTAGGGATGGAGTTGGGTAAGCTTTCAAAGGGACAGTGGTTAGCATCTATGCCTCACAGTGCTGGGGTCATAAGTTCAATTCCCAACCAAGGCCTTATATGTGAGGAGTTTGTATTTTATCCCAGTGTTTGTGTGGTTTTCCTCCAGGTGCTCTGGTTTCTTCCCACACTCCAAAAACATAATGATAGATTAATTGGTTGCTGACAAAATTAACACCTAGGGCTAGATTTACTAAGCTGCGGGTTTGAAAAAGTGGGGATGTTGCCTATAGCAACCAATCAGAATCTAGCTTTCATTTATTTAGTCCTTTCTACAAAATTACAGCTAGACTCTGATTGGTTGTTATAGGCAACATCTCCACTTTTTCAAACCAGCAGCTTAGTAAATCTAGCCCCTAGTGTATGTGTATGTTTGTGTGTATGTTAGGGAATTTAGACTGTAAGCTCCTATGGGGCAGGGACTGTGGTGACTGACAAATATTCTCTGTGCTGCACTGCATAATTGGTGGCGCTATATAAATAAATGATGATGATGATGATGATGAAAGGCAGCCAAGTTGAGAAGGAGCAGGGTATGAAATGGGACATGGGGGTAAATGTATCAAGCTGAGAGTTTTCCGGTGGGTTTGAAAAACCAATCAGATTCTGTCTATCATTTATTTAGTACATTCTCCAAAATGACAGCTAGAATCTGATTGGTTGCTATAGGCAACATCTCCACTTTTCAAACCTGCCGGAAAACTCTCAGCTTGATACATTTATTCCATGGTTGTAAGGTTTGTTTCTGTTTGCAAAGGGAGGTGTGTGAGGTGGGTGCAGGGTGCAGGACTGTTCCACAAGTCAGAGGGGAGTATTGAGATGGAAATAATAATGGCAGAAGGACAAATCGGTTGCTAGAGAGAGGACTTTGGGGAGAAGTGTGGTGAAAGTGACAAGGATAGACATAGAAGTTAAATTAAGCATGTATGTGGTTGTGTGACGTGAGAGATGTGCATGAATGTGGATTAGTTACTATTTTATACAAGTTAACCCATGCATTATACTTATGCATTCTAGTCAAATCAAGCTACTTAAGGTCTTAAAAAGGTTCTTGTCATGCATTTGGGCCTAGCCCAGGCCTCCTCAGGGGAAGAGCGTTACTTCCCGACGCAAGCGTCCTTTTTAATGTGTGTTCATGAGATAAAATTACCTCCCGAAAATGAGTTTGAGCCCTCAACTTGTAAATTTCGCCTTTACTACCCCTCCCACGGGGGGAAGGGGGGATGATGGAAGTTAACTGACTTCACTATTCTAATTTTTTTGTCAAATAATGTCAGTATACCAAATTTCAGGTCAATTGGATGAGCCCTTTCTGAGAAAATAGTTTTTTCCACACACACACACACACACACACACACACTAACACACGCTGCTAGGCTTTTACTTTTATATATTAGATAATGCTAAGAATTTAGTAGGTCAGTGTATAACTCCGCCCAGCAGGTGGCGCTGCAGCTTGTTTGTTTTTTTCCACACACAGACTAACACACGCCACTAGGCTTTTATATTATAGATTGTTGTAGTATTGTATAACATAATTACCAACTGTCGCTATGTGAGGGAGCTGTACACTGTCCAGAATTTGGGGAAATATTTCCTGCTTACTATAATGAGCAGGTTCCACACGCACCTGCCCCTGGTGCGCCCAGCAATGCAGGGGTAATTTTAGGGGAGAGAACAAGGGTCGAGGTGCTAGCCACAAGCCTGTGGACATAGATTCACCCCCAACATGGCCACTGATTGTCTATGACTTGGTGTGTTCAGTGTAGTACAGTAATGTATGCTTATGTATGTTTAGTATATGTCTATGTAACCCATTATACAGGACTGGATATGTTGTCTCAGATACAAATACATTCATTTTATGTAATGTCCACCATATATAAAATTAATGAATGTATTCTCATATCTATCTATGTCTCATATCTATATCTATCATATCTATATCTATCTATCTATCTATCTATCTATCTATCTATCTATCTATCTATCTATTTCATATCTATTTCTATCATAGCTATAACTATCTATCTATCTCATACTTGCCAACTCTCCCGGAATGTCTGGGAGACTCCCGCATTTCGGGTGAGTTTCACGGACTCCCGGGAGAGTATGGCAATCTCACGCATCGGGCAGAATTTGGTCCAAATTGTTTGGCCCCGCCCCCGCTGTCAAATGGCGCGTTTTACGTCATGGTGGTGGGGCCAAAATGATGCGATTTTCAGAGCCCCGCCCCCTGCGTGCCCACCTTCCCTCTGCACCTCCTGGATCATACTTGCCATAAGTTGGCAAGTATGATCTATCTATCTATCTATCTATCTATCTATCTATCTATCTATCTATCATTCCACTGTGTGTAGACATTTTACATTCTGGAACCAATTATTTAACCCAAAAATTGTCCTTGTAATACCTAGATGAAGGATCTACATGTATATATATTCTCATAGTCCGCAAATTGTCTGCTTAATATTTAACGATATTACTTCATTATTACAACTTTTGTTTGCATTATAGTTCTGATTTAAACCTTATCTACAAGTAAGAGGGAAATGAAAGCAGTAATCTGATATTCATTGTCTGCATCAATGTTTATATTGCAGTTTGCTTACACAATCTGAAATGTACACTTCTTTCTCTCTAGGAAAAAGTAGAGTATGCCTTCCTCATCATTTTTACAATTGAAACCTTTCTGAAGATTATAGCATATGGTCTAGTAATGCATCCCAATGCATATGTAAGGAACGGGTGGAACTTGCTGGATTTTGTCATAGTAATTGTAGGGTAAGTTATTTCTTATACTATCACTTAATCAAAGCAGGTCTGTAAGGACATACTGGGACATTTATCAAAACTTGTACGCAGTTGAAAGGTGCTGTAACCCACAGACCTGGCTTTCTTCCTGTCATTTTATGTTAGCAGCGTTAAGAAAATGAAATCATTGGTTGCAATGTACTACAGTACATCTTCCCCTGTGCACCAGTTTTCATCAGTGTCTTAAAGGAGACCTAAAAGAAGCAAATTAGATGTAAAATCATCGACTTGACACTTGTCTCATCCATCATTCCTCATATCTCAGCTCTAATGAAGTGAGAGCTGTCATGAGTTTGTGGCAGTATGTACAGATTGTTTACTGTGCAGGGAGAACGGAGCTGTTTCCATGGCAGCCGTGTGTAACTTGGGATCTGTACTTACTTGCAGACCAGTAAATATTTGACAGATATTTTGCAACTTAATTGTATTTTTCTTTTAATATTCTCAAAATGCTTTATTATATGAAGTCTTGTTTTATTCATATTTTTTCCAGTTTTAGTACTAAATAAATAAATATGTTTCCAACTCTTATTAGACTGTTATCTTTATTGTTATGCAACATGTTCTTTTCATCACACCAGTCTGTACAATTTTTTATTTTAATATGTGTATTTATTTGTTTTATTCAGTGTTGCTTTAGAGCAGATGCTGTTTGGGAGGTTCGAAAAGGGACACTGTCTAGTCACGTTGCTTCGGGTAGTTTCAAACAGGCACTTCGTGCACCCATACTTTCAAAGCAGATTTCTATTGATCCATATACACCACGATTTATGTATTATGCTCATAGATTCTACAATTGTGTTGTGTACTGTTTTTACAATTTGGATAATAGTTAAGATGGATTCTGAAAACCCATTAATTACTATATTCCAAAATATTTCATAATTAAACACTACATTTAAAATATGGGCTCACAGAAGGCTCCTACAATGCTGCCATAAGGGATCAAATCAACTAGCTAAAAAAACATAAACCTGAATGGCCATTTTAATGACAAACCTTAGCATCTGTGTGTGTACGGCATTGAACATGTCTGTCTGATCCTTTAACTGAAGGATATGACTCACAGTCGATTCAATAAAATAATTATTTTGTACATGAATGGTCCATTGGTTTAGGACGCAGAGAGAACACGCATCAGGGCCATATTATAACTGCAGACAGTGTAATTTGATTACTATTATCATTAGTTGTGATAATTTGAGTGTACATACTCATAGTATCAATTGGTGCATATCCTTTTTTCTTTGGTCAATCAACATTTGGCCTTAGGCCACCTGTTGATTGACCACTTTTTTATGATTCAGTCCTCTCATATTGTATAATTTTGACTACTTGTCATGTTTTGTTTTTTTAGATTGTTTAGTGTAGCTCTGGAACAACTTAGCTCTGCACCCAAAGAAACTGAAGGAGGAAACCACTCAACTGGGAAATCTGGTGGTTTTGATGTGAAAGCTCTAAGAGCATTTCGTGTCCTACGTCCCCTGCGATTAGTGTCTGGGGTGCCCAGTAAGTTGTAATGTTTAACTCTCTATTTCTTTGTGCTCAGTATTTATTGGAAGTGTCAATATTAATAATGTAGAATCAGAAAAGATGTTATAGGGGGGTGAGTATGCTACAAGGGGACTGAAACCAAAATCGACCCAGGGAGGTTCTGAAAACATAAACCCCTCCACTTTTTCACGTTTGACCACTCATTTAAACTCTTATAAGGCATTCACTGTTTTTTTTAAATGTCATTAGCACACATAATTAAATTATGACCATAAGTGTTTTAATATACAGTAAGCTCCATATTTACAAATATTTTGCATTTAAGAAGTAGAGAAAGAAAATCTCAGCGCTGTTAGTATCCCCAAAGTGTCAATAGTAGGAAAAATATTTTAAATACTTACATTTTCACTAGTCCTTTGATTTTTCTCTCTTCTTTTTTTCTTTATTTCCTAAATATGAATCACCATGTGTATAAATAATAATAAAGGTATTCAAATAACTTCAGTGTGTTCTTCACGCATCCAATTTTGCAATTGACATCATGTTGCTCAGTTTATTGTAAACCTCACACCAAGCACAGTGTGTAATATTTTAGAGTCATGCTTTGCACCATAGAGTTTGAATGGCAAAAGGTCTGGACCCCAGATGACAATCACAGAGTGTTGAATTGAGCTATGTGCAGAAATAGAGCAACATGTAGCAGACAATATGAATATAGAAACAACTAAAAACACATTACATTGGTAATGCCTCAGTAAGAATCAAAACAGATTATATTACTTCTTAAGGGACAAAGTATAATGTAAAAGTGTGGAGCACAGTGCCTAAATACATAAACACAGTATTAAGTGCTCAGCAAAAAATCTCCCATGTAGAGGAAGAAAGAAAGATCGCTACTCAGATAAGTAGAGTGAATTTGTATAGGGAATTCAAAAGTTGCTATTGAGTAGATTGACATAGTGACAAATGCACATGTTCTGGGATTATATATATCAGCCACAACATTGAAACCCCCTGCCTAATATTGTGTAGATCCTCCCCATGCCGCCAAAACAGCTCTGACCATCGACGCTTGGACCTCTGAAGGTGTCCTGTGTATCTGACACCAAGACATTAGCAGCAGATCATTTAAGTCCTGTATGTTGCGAGGTGGGGCCTCCATGACTTTTTCTAGCACATCACACAGATGCTCGATCGGATTGAGATCTTGGGACTTTGGAGACCAAGTCAACACCTTGAACTCTTTTTCATGTTTCTCAAACCATTCCTGAGCAGCAGTATCCTGCTGAAAGAGAAAACACCGCGTTGCCATAAAGAGATGACTTTGGTCTGCAACAATGTTTAGTTAGGTGTCAAAGTTACATCCACATAAATGTCAGGACACAAGGTTTCCCAGCAGAACATTGCCCAGAGCATCACACTGCGTCTGCTGGCTTCCCGGCTTCCCATAATTTCTCCTGGTGCCATCTCTTCCCAGGTAAAAGATGCACACACACCCGGGCGTCCATATGATGTAAATGAAAACATCATTCATCAGACTAGGCCACATTCTTAACCTATCCATAGTGCAGTTCTGGCTCTCACGTGCCCAATGTAGGTGCTATCGGCGGTGGACAGGGGCAGCAGGGGCACTCTGATCGGTTTCTGGCTACACTGCCCTAAAGTCAAGACTTTTGTTCCGATTGTCAGAACTTTTGGAAGATCTATACCACTCACCACCTCATCTGGGTGCTGCTGGTGTATGTGGCACTTGGGGTAGATAATGGGGTTGGGGGTGGCTCAGTTCTTCAGAAGATCTATACCCACCCTTAGGGGACAGACATGACCCCATTTGCTCTGACCATGCCCCCGTTTCGTTGGTCCACAGACAGGCTTGATTATACAATTAAAATATTTCAGAACATGTATGGCTTTAATGTAACATTTTTGCAATAATTACAGTTAAGTTTTGCAATTTGTGCTCTGTCTACTTTTCTACATTTCCTTAAAACCTTTCAGGAACTAGGACATAATGCACCTGTCACTGCATTGAATAAAATAACCTTTCTCTTGTCCTTCTAGGTTTACAAGTCGTCCTGAACTCCATCATTAAAGCCATGGTTCCCCTGCTGCACATCGCTCTCTTGGTCTTGTTTGTCATTATTATTTATGCTATTATTGGACTAGAGCTTTTTGTCGGGAAAATGCACAAATCCTGTTTTTTCTTTGGCACTGGTAGGTTACAGAAAATATGTATTATGAGCAGTACACATGTGTTGGCTAGTCACTATAAACTACTGTATGTTGGCATGTTTTGATATTCGGACAGTACAGGAGATGATGACATTGTTGACAACTTCCCACAAGCCTAACTTTCCAGACCAGTCCCAATAGTCCTAAATATTTATGTGACCAGAGCGCCACCACTGTATTTCTGCCACCGTAGGTCTGGGCCTATGTGCTCTTTCCACAAATACAGACCCGGGTGTCCACCGAAAGTTAAGGTTTTAATTAGCCTTAAAGGGGTTTATTTACTAAACTGCGGGTTTGAAAAAGTGGTGATGTTGCCTATAGCAACCAGTTATCATTTATTTAGAACATTCTACAAAATGACAGCTAGAATTTGATTGGTTGCTATAGGCAACATCTCCACTTTTTAAACTCCCCCATTTAGTAAATATACCCTGTCTCAGCAAGTACCGTATATATTCGAGTATAAGTTGACCCGAATATAAGCCGAGGCACCTAATTTTACCACAAAAAACTGGGAAAACTTATTGACTCAAGTATAAGCCTAGGGTGGGAAATGCAGCAGCTACTGATAATTTTTTTTACTTTACTTTACTTTTATACATTCAGCTGAGACCCATTCATTAGAAGTAGGGATGAGCGCGCTCGGATTTCTGAAATCCGAGCCCACCCGAACGTTGCGGATCCGAGTCGGATCCGAGACAGATCCGGGTATTGGCGCCAAATTCAAAAGTGAAACTGAGGCTCTGACTCATAATCCCGTTGTCGGATCTCGCGATACTCGGATCCTATAAATTCCCCGCTAGTCGCCGCCATCTTCACTCGGGCATTGATCAGGGTAGAGGGAGGGTGTGTTAGGTGGTCCTCTGTGCTGTTTAGTTCTGTGCTGTTTAGTTCTGTGCTGTTTAGTGCTGTGCTGTGCTGTGCTGTTTAGTGCTGTGCTGTTTAGTGCTGTGCTGTGCTGTGCTGTTTAGTGCTGTGCTGTGCTGTGCTGTGCTGTGCTGTGCTGTGCTGTGCTGTGCTGTGTTCTGCAGTATCAGTCCAGTGGTGCTGTGTGCTGTGCTCTGTCCTTCTGAGGTCAGTGGTGCTGCTGGGTCCTGTGCTGTGTCCTGTTCAGTCCAGTGGTGCTGTGTCCTGTGCTCTGTGCTTCTAAGGGCATAGTTATTTCCCCAATATTCCCCTGTGTTTAAAAAAATAAAAAAAAGTTTTTTTTATAAAATACCAAAAACTACTTTAATATTTTTTAATTACCACAAAATTTTCACAACCAATCCTGCAGTATAAGCCCATTGGTACTGCAATATTACCAAGTTCACACATTCAGCAGTAAAAGTCCAGTGGTACTGCAATATTACAAAGTTTACACATTCTGCAGTATCAGTCCAGTGGTGCTGTGTCCTGTGCTCTGTCCTGCTGAGTTCCGTAGTGCTGCTGGGTCCTGTGCCGTGTCCTGTTCAGTCCAGTGGTGCTGTGTCCTGTGCTCTGTGCTTCTAAGGGCATAGTTATTTCCCCATTATTCCCAAGTTTGTAAAAAATAAAAAAAAAGTAAAAAAAAATAAAAAATTAAAAAAAAAAAAAAATATATAATAATTATAACCAAATTTGCAAAACCAATCCAGCATTATAAGTCCATTGGTACTGCAATATTACCAAGTTCACACATTCAGCAGTAAAAGTCCAGTGGTACTGCAATATTACAAAGTTTACACATTCTGCAGTATCAGTCCAGTGGTGCTGTGTCCTGTGCTCTGTCCTGCTGAGTTCCGTAGTGCTGCTGGGTCCTGTGCCGTGTCCTGTTCAGTCCAGTGGTGCTGTGTCCTGTGCTCTGTGCTTCTAAGGGCATAGTTATTTCCCCATTATTCCCAAGTTTGTAAAAAATAAAAAAAAAGTAAAAAAAAATAAAAAATTTAAAAAAAAAAAAAATATATAATAATTATAACCAAATTTGCAAAACCAATCCAGCATTATAAGTCCATTGGTACTGCAATATTACCAAGTTCACACATTCAGCAGTAAAAGTCCAGTGGTACTGCAATATTACAAAGTTTACACATTCTGCAGTATCAGTCCAGTGGTGCTGTGTCCTGTGCTCTGTCCTGCTGAGTTCCGTAGTGCTGCTGGGTCCTGTGCCGTGTCCTGTTCAGTCCAGTGGTGCTGTGTCCTGTGCTCTGTGCTTCTAAGGGCATAGTTATTTCCCCATTATTCCCAAGTTTGTAAAAAATAAAAAAAAAGTAAAAAAAAATAAAAAATTAAAAAAAATAAAAAATATATAATAATTATAACCAAATTTGCAAAACCAATCCAGCATTATAAGTCCATTGGTACTGCAATATTACCAAGTTCACACATTCTGCAGTATCTTGTGCTACATATAATGGAGACCAAAAATTTGGAGGATAAAGTAGGGAAAGATCAAGACCCACTTCCTCCTAATGCTGAAGCTGCTGCCACTAGTCATGACATAGACGATGAAATGCCATCAACGTCGTCTTCCAAGCCCGATGCCCAATCTCGTAGTACCGGGCATGTAAAATCCAAAAAGCCCAAGTTAAGAAAAAGTAGCAAAAAGAGAAACTTAAAATCATCTGAGGAGAAACGTAAAGTTGCCAATATGCCATTTACGACACGGAGTGGCAAGGAACGGCTTAGGCCCTGGCCCGTGTTCATGACTAGTGGTTCAGCTTCACCCACGGATCTTAGCCCTCCTCCTCCTCCCCCCCCCTACAAAACATTGAAGAGAGTTATGCTGTCAGCAACAAAACAGCAAACAACTCTGCCTTCTAAAGAGAAATTATCACAAATCCCCAAGGCGAGTCCAAGGGTGTTGGTGGTTGTCAAGCCTGACCTTCCCATCACTGTACGGGAAGAGGTGGCTCGGGAGGAGGCTATTGATGATGTAGCTGGCGCTGTGGAGGAACTTGATGATGAGGATGGTGATGTGGTTATTGTAAATGAGGCACCAGGGGGGGAAACAGCTGATGTCCATGGGATGAAAAAGCCCATCGTCATGCCTGGTCAGAAGACCAAAAAATGCACCTCTTCGGTCTGGAGTTATTTTTATCCAAATCCAGACAACCAATGTATGGCAATATGTAGCTTATGTAAAGCTCAAATAAGCAGGGGTAAGGATCTTGCCCACCTAGGAACATCCTCCCTTATACGTCACCTGAATAACCTTCATAGTTCAGTGGTTAGTTCAGGAACTGGGGCTAGGACCCTCATCGGTACAGGGACACCTAAATCCCGTGGTCCAGTTGGATACACACCAGCAACACCCTCCTCGTCAACTTCCTCCACAATCTCCATCAGATTCAGTCCTGCAGCCCAAGTCACCAGCCAGACTGAGTCCTCCTCAATACGGGATTCATCCGAGGAATCCTGCAGCGGTACGCCTACTACTGCCACTGCTGCTGTTGCTGCTGTTAGTCGGTCATCTTCCCAGAGGGGAAGTCGTAAGACCGCTAAGTCTTTCACCAAACAATTGACCGTCCAACAGTCGTTTGCCATGACCACCAAATACGATAGTAGTCACCCTATTGCAAAGCGTATAACTGCGGCTGTAACTGCAATGTTGGTGTTAGACGTGCGCCCGGTGTCCGCCATCAGTGGAGTGGGATTTAGAGGGTTGATGGAGGTATTGTGTCCCCGGTACCAAATCCCCTCGAGATTCCACTTCACTAGGCAGGCGATACCAAAAATGTACAGAGAAGTACGATCAAGTGTCCTCAGTGCTCTTAAAAATGCGGTTGTACCCACTGTCCACTTAACCACGGACATGTGGACAAGTGGTTCTGGGCAAACGAAGGACTATATGACTGTGACAGCCCACTGGGTAGATGCATCCCCTTCCGCAGCAACAGCAACAGCTGCATCAGTAGCAGCATCTACAAAATGGCTGCTCATGCAAAGGCAGGCAACATTGTGCATTACAGGCTTTAATAAGAGGCACAACGCTGCCAACATATTAGAGAAAATGAGGGAAATTATCTCCCAGTGGCTTACCCCACTTAGACTCTCATGGGGATTTGTGGTGTCAGACAATGCCAGTAACATTGTGCGGGCATTAAATATGGGCAATTTCCAGCACGTCCCATGTTTTGCCCACACCATTAATTTGGTGGTGCAGCATTACCTGAAGAGTGACAGGGGTGTGCAGGAGATGCTTGCGGTGGCGCGCAAAATTGCTGGACACTTTCGGCATTCAGCCAGTGCCTACCGCAGACTAGAGGCACATCAAAAAAGCTTGAACCTGCCCTGCCATCACCTCAAACAAGAGGTTGTGACGCGCTGGAACTCCACCCTCTATATGCTGCAGAGGATGGAGGAGCAGCAAAAGGCCATTCAGGCCTACACAGCCACCTACGACATAGGCAAAGGAGTGGGGATGCGCCTGAGTCAAGCGCAGTGGAGACTGATTTCCGTGTTGTGCAAGGTTCTGCAGCCATTTGAACTTGCCACACGAGAAGTCAGTTCCGACACTGCCAGCTTGAGTCAGGTCATTCCCCTGATCAGGCTGTTGCAGAAGCAGCTGGAGAAAGTGAGGGAGGAGCTGGTAAGCCATTGCGATTACAGCAAGCATGTAGCTCTTGTGGATGTAGCCCTTCGTACGCTTTGCCAGGATCCGAGGGTGGTCACTCTTTTAAAGTCAGAGGAATACATTCTGGCCACCGTGCTCGATCCTCGGTTTAAAGCGTATGTTGTGTCTCTGTTTCCGGCGGACACAAATCTACAGCGGTGCAAAGACCTGCTGGTCAGGAGATTGTCCTCTGAAGAGGACCGTGACATGCCAACAGCTCCACCCTCATTTTCTTCCACATCTATGGCTGCGAGGAAAAAGCTCAGTTTTCCCAAAAGAGGCACTGGCGGGGATGCTGATAACATCTGGTCCGGACTGAAGGACCTGCCAACCATTGCAGACATGTCTACTCTCGCTGCATTGGATGCTGTCACAATAGAAAAAATTGTGGATGATTACTTTGCTGACACCATCCAAGTAGACATGTCAGACAGTCCATATTGTTACTGGCAGGAAAAAAAGGCAGTTTGGAAGCCCCTGTACAAACTGGCTCTATTTTACCTGAGTTGTCCCCCCTCCAGTGTGTACTCGGAAAGAGTTTTTAGTGCAGCGGGGAACCTGGTCAGTGAGCGGCGAAGGAGGTTGCTTCCTCACAACGTTGAAAAAATGATGTTTATAAAAATGAATAATCAATTCCTCAATGAAGTACAGCACTGCCCTCCAGATACTACAGAGGGACCTGTGGTTGTGGAGTCCAGCGGGGACGAATTGATAATGTGTGATGAGGAGGAAGTACACACTGTAGGGGGAGAGGAATCAGAGGTTGAGGATGAGGACGACATCTTGCCTCAGTAGAGCCTGTTTAGTCTGTACAGGGAGAGATGAATAGCTTTTTTGGTGTGGGGGCCCAAACAAACCAATCATTTCAGTCAAAGTTGTTTGGTAGGCCCTGTCGCTGAAATGATTGGTTTGTTAAAGTGTGCATGTCCTATTTCAACAACAGACCTCTCAACTGCAGCTCATCCCTCCTCTGCGGGGATAATGTCTCCTGTGCTCTGACACGTCACTCTGTGTACTCTCAGCCTCAGGATCTGACACTACAGCTACCATGCCTCTTGTAGCAGCCCTCACTCCAGGGCCTCTTCCATGTGCAGTGTCCCCCTCTCTCTTGGGTTCACTATAGTGGCATGGAGTTCTCCCCCTCATCCAGGGCACACATTCCTTGCCCTGGCTCAGTCACCACGCTCAGACTTCCAGGCAATGCTGGGGGAGCCTGGGAGCTTCCACCCCAGGTCCCCAGCTACAACTCTCCTCTCCTGTGTCTTCTCTCTCTTTCTGACACTTTAAAGATCAAGCCTTTAAATGAAAAAGTCAGTCTTCATTGCACGACTATGTGCAAGTGCAACAGGGACATTTTTTTGGGTTTACAATATCAAACAATAACACTACGACCCTGTCTGTCTGGGGTCTGTCAATGACGAATTGTCTGGAGCATGTTTTGAGGAGGTATTGTGGCCCCGGTATCAAATTGGGTACCGGGGCCACCCCACTATGCAGTCCAGATACTTGTTTTGTGGAATTCCGACACGTGGAGGGTTTTTTAATTATATTGTGGCCTCGGTACCAAAAAGTGTACCGGGGCCACCACACTACGCAGTCAAGATACTTGTTTGGTGGAATTCAGACCAGTTGAGGGTTTTATTATTATATTGTGTGGACCACTCTATCTATACCACACTACAACTCTATACCACTCTATTTCCTACTTTAATTCTATTTAATTCTATTTCCTACTTTAATTCTATTACTAATTAATTAACATAAAGAGGAACAAAAAAAAACAATTTTACCAAAAGTATAATATGACTTAGACTTACAAACACTACACTTGAAAGATCGTGCCTTTAAATGAAAAAGTAAGTCTTCATTGCACGACTATGTGCAACAGGGACAGTTTTTTTCTTTACAAAGTCAACTAATAACACTTGGACCCTGTCTGTCTTTAACATACTTAATGGGATCTCAATGACGAATTGTCTGTAGCATGTTTGGAGGAGGTATTGTGGCCCCGGTATCAAGTTGGGTACCGGGGCCACCCCACTACGCAGTCCAGATACTTGTTTGGTGGAATTCTGACACGTGGAGGGTGTATTTATTTTATTGTGGCCCCGGTATCAAGTTGGGTACCGGGGCCACCCCACTACGCAGTCCAGATACTTGTTTGGTGGAATTCTGACACGTGGAGGGTTTTTTAATTATATTGTGGCCTCGGTACCAAATTGTGTACCGGGGCCACCACACTACGCAGTCAAGATAGATAGATGCGTATCATAGATAAAGTACATTCAGTGGTGTGGGGCAAATTGAAAAATATTCAAAATGCACTGACATTATCAAAAACAAGAGGTTGTCACACGCTAAAACTCCAACATGTATATGATGGAGAGGATGGAGGAGCAGCCGTATGTGTAGTGTAATGCAGACCTGTTGAAGGTTTTTTATATATTTTATTGTGGTGCCCAGTGCCCACTCCTCTACGCAGTCCAGGTACATTTATTGGTGCGATTCATAAAAGTTCAGGGTTTTTAATATATTGTGGTGACCCACTCCTCTACGCAGTCCAGGTACAATTATTGGTGCGAATCATAAAAGTTCAGGGTTTTTAATATATTGTGGTGACCCACTCCTCTACGCAGTCCAGGTACATTTATTGGTGCGATTCATAAAAGTTCAGGGTTTTTAATATATTGTGGTGACCCACTCCTCTACGCAGTCCAGGTACATTTATTGGTGCGAATCAAACAAGTTGATGGTTTTCTTATTATATATATTGTGGTGACCCACTCCTCTACGCAGTCCAGGTACATTTATTGGTGCGATTCATAAAAGTTCAGGGTTTTTAAGATATTGTGGTGACCCACTCCTCTACGCAGTCCAGGTACAATTATTGGTGCGATTCATAAAAGTTCAGGGTTTTTAATATATTGTGGTGACCCACTCCTCTACGCAGTCCAGGTACATTTATTGGTGCGATTCATAAAAGTTCAGGGTTTTTAATATATTGTGGTGACCCACTCCTCTACGCAGTCCAGGTACAATTATTGGTGCGAATCATAAAAGTTCAGGGTTTTTAATATATTGTGGTGACCCACTCCTCTACGCAGTCCAGGTACATTTATTGGTGCGAATCAAACAAGTTGATGGTTTTCTTATTATATATATTGTGGTGACCCACTCCTCTACGCAGTCCAGGTACATTTATTGGTGCGATTCATAAAAGTTCAGGGTTTTTAATATATTGTGGTGACCCACTCCTCTACGCAGTTCAGGTACAATTATTGGTGCGAATCATAAAAGTTCAGGGTTTTTAAGATATTGTGGTGACCCACTCCTCTACGCAGTCCAGAAAGATACCTTTTTGCAACGTTTTGGACTAATAACTATATTGTGAGGTGTTCAGAATACACTGTAAATTAGTGGAAATGCTTGTTATTGAATGTTATTGAGGTTAATAATAGCCTAGGAGTGAAAATAAGCCCAAAAACTTGATTTTTAAACTTTTTATGTTTTTTTCAAAAAAAATCCGAATCCAATACCTTAAATCCGAACCGAGACCTTTCGTCAAGTGTTTTGTGAGACAAATCCGAACCTCAAAAATAACGAAAATCCGGATCCAAAACACAAAACACGAGACCTCAAAAGTCGCCGGTGCACATCCCTAATTAGAAGCAGCGGGATTGGGGGTTAAGGTGATGGGCAAAGAAATGGATAATACACTGGATAAATGCAGTGGTATACAGTAAAACAGTATGTGAAAACAGGCAAATAGTATGTGAAAACAAAAAAGTAATACTGCTACTGAAATAGTAATTGGATGTGCCAATAAACAGATGGATCTGCAGTACTTGTGTCTGCAAGATAGGCGTTATAGGTGCACAGTGGAATAGTGTTCATAGTGGAATAATGTTCAAAAGGTAGTGATTTCCAGACTTGCAGATGTGGCGATATTGTGCAATTACCTTTAGATGGTGATAAATGCATTAAAGCATAGAAAAACTCCTGGGCGCTAAACAAACAAAACACAAAACACAGTATGTAAAGGTTTATAGTACGTAATGCTTCTGGCCAGATAGCATGAATTGCAATAAAAACAATAAAAATCCAATAAAAACAATAATAGAGGATTCGGAAAGTGCAGGGATAAAACAGTTATCTTGTCACAAAGTCTCCAATCAAAAAATCCCTTAATGGCTTTTCGATCCAAGCAAAGGAGGGATCCGTAGCCCCAACCTTCCAACACAGTAAAAAAGTATAAAAGTTGTGGAAAAGAACTTACTATAGCTTGATGGAAGTCCAGTGTAAAAAGCAGTTGCCGGATAAGCACGCCGCTTCTGCGGCTGTAATGAAAAGCTGTATAGAGTCTCCACCTATCCAAATCAGCTGATGTCATAAAGTCTGGGTAATCGAATGCAGAGAAATGGTAGAGATATATGGGCTGCCGTACTGCACGAGTAATTCCCGGATAAGTTCCGATTCTCTCATAGAACAAGTACATGTGAAAAAGAGGGTTTGATCGATTAAACAGAGTGTGTAAAATCCGGGATGCCTTGGATGCTGTGTAGGGTCCCGTAGAGGCTATGTGCGGTGTGAACCGGTCTGCCCGTGGACGACTGCTGATGATGGGGTCAGGCGGGCGCTGGTGTTCTGGTCAGGCTGCGTGGTTGGACGCCGGGCATAGTGTGACCTCCCTGCTGACTGCTTCCGATGAGCGCTGTTGGCCGCGCATGCGCGGTATGTGAAACTCAGGGATGTAGAGTAAAAAAGTGTGGTCCTGGAGCATCACTCGAGTATAAGCCGAGGGGGGGCTTTTTCAGCATAAAAATGTGCTGAAAAACTCGGCTTATACTCGAGTATATACGGGAAGCGGCCTATTAAAAAAAAATAACAAGCCATGGTAATATACTTTTCTATTTTCTGAAAAGTTCGTATCCCTCGGCTTAGTGGTACTGCTGCAGTAAAGCCAACTACTTCTAGGACTGGGTGTTCTGGCACAGGGGGGTGGGGGCTGGAGGGATGGAATTGGAAGTCAGGACTTTGCAAATGGGGGAAATTTAAAATGGTAAACATATTCCAGAGATAAAGGGGAGAGCAGGTGACTGTATGTGTGTATCCATATTAAATGCATATGTGTCCAGACAAAATGTGGGTACATCTGTATGCTCCTATGTTGGCACTCCCATAGTGGTTGACATGGCATTGTCTGAACTTAATAATGGGCTAGGTACACACTACAGCAAAATTCTGACAATGCAATATTTTTAGCGAGTTTACCAGCGACTGGAAAAGAAAAAGTCCCGATCAACATGTCGATTCATGTGTACACACTATTGAAATTTTGCACAATTTACCGTCAAATCTGTGTTTTCATCTGTCATAACCGTTGGTTGAAAAGATTGTGACTGCACGCTCTCTAGAGAGCTATGGACACTGATGGTCCTGAGTGCATACACACTGCAGGATTGGAACGATATCCTTCCAACGTTGAATGACATTGTTAGTCCGGTTTAAAAATCAAATGAAATTATACAATGTGGTTTGTAGCGATAATGCAGCGTACATACAAATGCGATATCGGGCCGAACAGTCGTTTATCGTTTGATTTGCCCGATAGGCGGCTGAAAAACCCGTAGTGTGTACCCAGCCTTACAATGTCACATAGCATCACTGTGCAGCCTTCCCCTTCTCCAATAGTATTTGATAGCGGCTTTTGTTTTCATCAATTAAGGTTTTTTTAATTCAATAACTGCTAACAGTATATGAATTGCTCCAGTTATCTTATTGAATAGTTCCTCAAAATTTACAGTATTACTCACAGCCCAAAACACCAGTATCTTATTTGTCAATTGTACCTACCGTATTTCCCCATGTATAAGACGCACCTTTTTCCCAAAAATTTTGGGTCCAAAACCTGGGTGCGTCTTATACAGGGGTAGCGATACAGGGGCAGCGGAGGGGGGGGGGTGGGGGGTGATCCAGTAGGAGGGGGACAGGCAGCATTTCAGCGCGATCCAGCAGGCGGGGACAGTCAGCGGGGATGCAGAAGGCAGAGTGTCAGCGCGATCCAGCAGGCGGGGACAGGCAGCGGGGATGCAGAAGGCAGAGTGTCAGCGCGATCCAGCAGGCGGGGACAGGCAGCGGGGATGCAGAAGGAGGCAGAGTGTCAGCGCGATCCAGCAGGCGGGGGACAGGCAGCGGGGATGCAGAAGGAGGCAGAGTGTCAGCACGATCCAGCAGGCGGGGGACAGGCAGCGGGGATGCAGAAGGAGGCAGAGTGTCAGTGCGATCCAGCAGGCGGGGGACAGGCAGCGAGGATGCAGAAGGCAGAGTGTCAGCGCGATCCAGCAGGCGGGGACAGGCAGCGGGGATGCAGAAGGCAGAGTGTCAGCGCGATCCAGCAGGCGGGGACAGGCAGCGGGGATGCAGAAGGAGGCAGAGTGTCAGCGCGATCCAGCAGGCGGGGGACAGGCAGCGGGGATGCAGAAGGAGGCAGAGTGTCAGCACGATCCAGCAGGCGGGGGACAGGCAGCGGGGATGCAGAAGGAGGCAGAGTGTCAGTGCGATCCAGCAGGCGGGGGACAGGCAGCGAGGATGCAGAAGGCAGAGTGTCAGCGCGATCCAGCAGGCGGGGACAGGCAGCGGGGATGCAGAAGGCAGAGTGTCAGCGCGATCCAGCAGGCGGGGACAGGCAGCGGGGATGCAGAAGGAGGCAGAGTGTCAGCGCGATCCAGCAGGCGGGGGACAGGCAGCGGGGATGCAGAAGGAGGCAGAGTGTCAGCGCGATCCAGCAGGCGGGGGACAGGCAGCGGGGATGCAGAAGGAGGCAGAGTGTCAGCGCGATCCAGCAGGCGGGGGACAGGCAGCGGGGATGCAGAAGGAGGCAGAGTGTCAGCGCGATCAAGCAGGTGGGGGACAGGCAGCGGGAATGCAGAAGGAGGCAGAGTGTCAGCGCGATCCAGCAGGCGGGGGACAGGCAGCGGGGATGCAGAAGGAGGCAGAGTGTCAGCGCGATCCAGCAGGCGGGGGACAGGCAGCGAGGATGCAGAAGGCAGAGTGTCAGCGCGATCCAGCAGGCGGGGACAGGCAGCGGGGATGCAGAAGGCAGAGTGTCAGCGCGATCCAGCAGGCGGGGACAGTCAGCGGGGATGCAGAAGGCAAGGACAGCTACCGTAATATTTTTTTTCCAAATTTCGGGGCCAAAAGTAAGGTGCGTCTTATACATGGGAGCGCCTTATACATGGGGAAATACGGTATTTAGGACAGTACTAACTGTAAAGAGCATAAGTCCTTGCAAATGTTCTTATGTTGCTGTTGTGACCAAATGCACAGTAAAATTAGTGTTTTCTGACAGTTAGATGTTAACCTGTTCTTATCCTTTAAGCCAGGGGTGCATAAACGTTTCTGGCAGATAGTAATCATTTGAAGGCATCTCAAACTTAACTTGCTTGGGGGCCAGAAGTGGGATCTGGTACAGATACAGGGGTACAGCGTCTCATTTTATCTGTGCTGCTTTCCTCAGGCTGCGAGTTGTGCGTCAATGCTCTAGAACTGATAAGATTTCTAAAGACCAATGTTTAAAATCCAGAAAAGTGTATAATAATATAATTCAGTGTACATGTAACAGCATCGCACGTGATATATGTAGACGCACAAGCTCAGCAAATGTTGGCAGCTATGTAATATTAGTAGCATTAATATTGTTAAGGATGATATTCAAGTGATTAAAGCTCCATAATAAAAATCCTAATAATAAGAAGAACAATTTTATAGTGATTTTTAACCATGGGGCCCATACTTAGTTTGCAGTGGTCAATCAATTACATAAATATTATATTGTTATGGGTGATATGGGAACATGGCTTTTGTTCTGCTAATGCCTGGCTGTATGTGTTTCATTCCACAGAAATGCTGGCTGAAGATGAACCCGCACCCTGTGCGTTCTCAGGGAACGGGCGCATTTGTCCTGTAAATGGCTCAGAATGTAAGAGCGGATGGCCTGGGCCTAATGGGGGCATAACCAACTTCGATAACTTTGCCTTTGCAATGTTAACTGTGTTCCAGTGTATTACAATGGAGGGCTGGACAGATGTTTTATATTGGGTAAGTTTTACCTTCAGGACTATAGCAAGACATGGTACACTGTTATTTAGTAACATGGTGCTGATAGGAAGCAGAAGGAAGCTTAAAGAGCACTTGTTGTCTGCACACACTGTAGGCAGCCATTTTGTAGACTGCCTCAGTATTACTTGGAATGCATCCTATTCAGGCACTGGTATGAATATTGGTTCAGACCACATAATGGCTGCCACCATTATGTATAGGTAACAATATTTAAGACTGCACTTCCACCTATGTAAAAGATTATACTATGGTGTCCCTCACCCATCCAGAATGCAGAAGTATCAAATCAGTTTAATTGATCAACTTTAAATTAAGGTGAAGAGGTGTGAGCAGGAAGACCAATCAAAAGCCACAATTTCTTGCTGCGTGTCAGCCGGTTCTGTAAGAGGAACGGAGGAGCCCCAACATAAATTGCTTCTCATAGCAAACCCGTGACTCTGGCTAGGCGGAGGGGCACCTTAGTAAAAGTTTTTTACTTGGTGGTAGTGTAGCTTTAACTACATCAATAAAAATAGAAGAGCTTCCTCAAAAATATTAATATATTATTTTCTATTATATTTTGTATTACATGTTATGTTTAAGCATGAGAAATAAAAATGATCAATTTATTTATATGTTTATTTAGCTATTTGGGCTTTATGTATTATCCCTACCACTATATGTATTTCCATACTGTAGTCCATCGGGTGAAATATTATTTGAGGACTCAGGTTTGCTATGTAAATTAATTACATTTGCTTTCAAGGTCATGTGTGTCATTTTAAAATTAGAAGAAAATATGACATTCATTTTGTCCTTATTCTAATTCAACATACATTTAAATGATCTTGGTTTAAATTAAGAACCCATCACATCCAACAACAAGGTGAGCCAAGCATTATGAAGTTTAATACTGATTAATATTGAAAATAGACACTAGACATTCTTATTTCAGTTGCTTAAATGCTGAAGGTTTAGCTAATTGCTGTTCCCTAATTAGCAGCATATTTTATGTCCATAGGTTTACATTGCCCTCTGGGTCACCTTTCCAGTGTTGCTATATCCTCTACCGCCTTACTGCACCATGATCCCGCTGTATAAGCTAAATACATGGAAATGATTGGTCCACAACTGAGCCAATGCCGGTTAAATATTTATAATATGTAAACCATAAACCATTAATACAATATACAAAATAATATTGTGCAATGTGACCAGAGCCCCACCACTGTATTTCTGCCACCGTAGGTCTGGGCCTATGTGCTCCTTCCACAAATACAGACCCGGGTGTCCACCGAAAGTTATGGTTTTAATTAGCCTTCAGCTCAGCTAGTAATCTTTTTCTAGTAGTATGTTATTATTACATCCATATCAAACACTTGCCATTTTAAACTAAAGCGACCCATCCAGTCTCTCTGTATAGCTGTGACGGCAGTCCAAACCACAATGATTGACATGTCTGCTGTTACTTCCTACATGAGTGCTAAGCCACCAGCCTCATCTGCATGCTCTTAGTGGTTGCCGGGGATGGAGGAGTGAAGCAAATGGCAGTGTTTTCAGAAACTACATTTTCTGCTATGTCTATAAAAGTAAATTGACCGAAAAGTATTTGTTAATGGCATCCCATCAAAAAATATTTGTTTTGCTGTGTTAAAGGCTGACTTAAAGTTTAACTCTTAGATGGGCATCTCCTTAAGGCCTTGTACACATGGGTGTTAAGGTGATGGATTCCATTTGTGTTGTAGATGCATGGAATGCATAAAAAATATCTTATTGTAAAATTATAAAAATTATAATCCCTATGGATTATACACTTGGGCCATTGCAGATGTGTTCAAATTGTTCTGCATTTCTGTAAACGCAGGGGGGCATGATTCTGTGCTTTTCAGTAGGTATACATTAAACTGAATGCATAAAACGTGTTCCAGATCAGTTTACCATCAATGTATTACATCATTTCTATATTATTCTTTTATTTTTTATATCATATTACTCTTTCATTTGTATATCACTCTTTTTCTCTCTCTGCAGCTCTGTTTCGTAGCTGCAGTCTAATGAACTTGTTAAAGGCATCTGTTCTGCTCATAAAGCAGGAGAGCTGTGCAGGGGGAGGGTCCTTCCCTTTATTCTGCTCTGAGATCTATCATCATCACCATCACCAGTTATTTATATAGCGCCAATTCCGCAGCGCTGTACAGAGAACTCATTCACATCAGTCCCTGCCCCATTGGAGCTTGCAGTCTAAATTCCCTAATATACACAGAGAGAGAGAGAGCGAGAGACTAAGCAGCCAATTAACCTACTAGTATGTTTTTGGAGTGTAGGAGAAAACCGGAGCACCCGGGGGAAACCCACTCAAACATGGGAAGAACATACAAACTACACACAGATAAGGCCATGGTCAGGAATCAAACTCATGTCTCCAGTGCTGTGAGTCAGAAGTGCTAACCACTAAGCCACCATGCTGCCCATAGATCTAGCAGGGATGCTCATTGTCATTTAGAGGTAGGGGACAAAAAATGGAAACCTCAATATAGAGTCATATAATAGGGCGTTGTGCCACCATGTACAACCAGTACGGCCTGCATATTGTGATGGTCTACCGATGTCTGGAATTGTCCTGGAGGGATGCAGTACCATTGTGATGGAAAACGCTGTCTCGGGAGTCATCCTAGGATATCCCATAAATGCTGGAAAGGGTTCAGCTCTGGTGACCAAGAAGGCCATGACACATGGATGACATCAGTGTCAGGCTAATCAATCGATTGAACAACCATACATGCTCTGTAGTAGAGATGAGCGGGCTCGGATTCCGCTAATCCGAGGCCACCCGAACAGTGCGGATCCGAACGGGATCCGAGCACTGGTCGGATATTTCCGGCGGGCAAAAAATTGAAAACGAGGCTCTGTCGTCCAAGTCCCGCGTCGAATCTCGCGAGGGGCGGGAGGGAGGGCCCAGAACAATTCCATCTTGTATCTCTTTTTTTGGCATTATGTGCTCAAGCTACCTCGGTGCAACCTTTTGGCCTAAAAACAATATTGTGAGGTGTTCAGAATAGACTGGAAATTAGTGGAAATGATTGTTATTGAATGTTATTGAGGTTAATAATAGCGTAGGAGTGAAAAAAAACCCACAAAACTGGTTTTTAGCACTTTTTATGCTTTTTTAAAAATAAATCAGAGCCAAAACCTTTCGTCGGATGTTTTGGCAAAACAAATCAGAACCCAAAACCTCAAGCTAATCAGAACCCAAAACCCAAAACACTAAAAGTGGCCGGTGCACACCCTTACTCTGTAGATGGGGACATTGTCATCCTGGAAGACACCACTCCTGTCATGAAAAGAATGCAACATTGGGTGAAAATGATCACTCCGTACCATTAAGTAGTGATTAGCATTGACCTCACCTTCTAAGGAAATAACTGCACCCAAACTGCACAGAATGTGGAAACGAGCACCCTGGTCTGTAGAGTTGCTGTAGAGTTTATAAGGTGCACTTGTCCATTTGATGAGAACATGTTGAGGAATGATTCATCCAATCATGTCTCCATTCTCCGCTACTCAGTGGTCCATTGCCTCTGGTCTTTGCACCACTGAGCTCTAAACGCAATGCAAACCAGCATGATATCCTGCTATATGGAGTTTTCATTGGACTGTTTTGATGAATCTGGCTACTTGTGCCACAGGTTGAAATTTGCAGTCAAGTGATCTGTAGTTGCCCACTTCTTTTGCCTTGCACTTCGTAGAAATGCACGGTGCTGAAGGCATTATTGCTCTTGCTGATGATGTTTTTCCTTGGAGTTCCATGCTGACAACATGCTTGTGACACATTAGAAAGCTGAGCTGTCTGGGTCACTGAAACGCACACCAAATGCATCCCAACAATCATCCTTCTATGTTAGTTACTAAAGTCTTCTTCTTCGGCCATGCTAGTTGTAATTATTGGCACACAGGTAATCCAACAGTTTTATACATGGCCATGATGTTATATGCTTAATTAACTCACAAGCCGTACTATTTGGAACTTGCTTGTGTGTTTCATTTACCCAGGTGTTTCCATTATTTGTCCACTACCTGTAAGGGCATTGTAAGACCTTGATGATACACGTGCTTAGTACATAATGACTACATCATCAATATGACGAGGACATGCCTTGGGAGACCCACATTTTTCAAATAGGAAGAAATGGAATATTTAGTATAGTATATTAGGATTAGTTGATGTGAGGCCATTTCTTAAAATTATGGACTTGATAGTTCCGCTTTCATTTATCTTTGCTCATTGTTCACATGACAAAGGCATTATGAAAAAGTTATAGAGTAAACTTGATATACTTATGTCACTATGAAACCCGTTCCTGCCCATCTTCTTCACAGATGTATGTTAGTCACCAGCTATGAGTTAGTAAAACACAAAACCCAAACACATGGAGTTTATACTCTTTATTCTAATATCTTTTTCATGCTTTGCTTGTTCTAACAAATTCTTTCTACAAGTCCATCTTGTCTCTTCCAGATGAATGATGCTATGGGATTTGAATTACCTTGGGTGTATTTTGTCAGTCTCGTCATCTTTGGGTCATTTTTCGTGCTAAATCTTGTTCTTGGTGTATTAAGCGGGTAAGCACACGTCTCTTTTATTCATGAAAGCAGAGCCCAGCGTTCAGCTACCACCATGACATAGGTTGTGATAGAACTTGCCACAAAATCGGGCAGGTAAAGGCAAAATGCACCCTCAGAGATTGATCCCACCACATAGATTGATCCCATTACTTTTCCTGGGCTGGTACTTGAATCCTGCACACACATATAATTAATAATCACATACAGATTTAACAAGAAAGGTAAGTGTCATTGATTCCATCTAGTTCTAATTCAGATTGATGGAAGAGTGAGATTGCCAATGTAAAGTGGTGGCTGCAGGTTGGTCTCTGCTGGCGGTACATAAATGGACTTTAACCACCTTCCTTACGTTCCTACAGGTGAATGATGCCATAGGATGTGAGTGGCCATGGGTCTATTTTGTTAGTCTTATTATCCTTGGCTCATTTTTCGTTCTTAACCTGGTTCTTGGTGTACTTAGTGGGTAAGCAGTTGGATTATCTCTGTATATTCTACTGCTGTGTGCTAGGTGGCCGGCTGTCTTCTCATCTGCACAATGGAAACATTGACTGTATGTTGGTTGCATGGCTGCCAGCGTTGTGTTGACAAATGATTTGTTTTGTCTTTGTTTGCTAAACCATGTCTGTGCCAGGCGCCCCTTTATGCAGTCCAAATCAATGGATAGGGCTGGTGGGTATTTGAGGTGTGCCTTCACCCTTGCCTATCTATGCCCCCATCTAAAACTTTTATGGCTCTAACCTCTACAGCATTTAAAGACCTGCATTCAGTATACGGTTACAAACAAAGATGTTAAGACTGAAAGCATGTTTTATTGGGTGATGACTTTTTTCTTACGCTTAATAATCTTTTTTTTCCAATGTCTGATTTCTGGGACGATTCACTGTGTTTAACCGGCCACCTACACTCTCCTGTGTGTGTGTGTTTTCCTGTTGTGCTTGCTTGCTATTGTGTGTTAAATGATCAATTCAGTTTCTGCCATGGTGAGTATTTCAAAATGTTTCTTCAGTCATTTTTAGCATGCTGTATAGAGAGCATATGTTGATTTTTTTTTTATCAGAAGGGTAAGTAATGAAGCTTATTTGAATATTCATACTCTTCCAATATTGTCCTTTTAAAATGTACCCATCACTGACTCACAGTACAGACAGGTTGTTTACTCAACCAATATACGTGAGAATGTAGCCTATTGGTTCATAAGGAACTAGCACAATGGCATTGTCTTTGGTTCCTTGTGAATTGCTAGCCTGCATTCTCATGTATAATGGTTTAGCCTTAGAATATGTCTGCTTTTAGTGTAGGTAGGTGATGGGTACACGTTAATCTAACAAGTCTATTGTGTGTCTTCTGGACTCAGTATGTAACCCAGCAACAATGGATATGATCAGAAGGATAATTTTGTTAGCCTAATTAACTATAGTTATGATTTTGTAAGGAATTAGTTACTGATAATACTAAGCAATCCACGTTTTGCTGAAAGTAAACATAATTACTTGCAGGATGCAGGAGCAATATAGTGTGGTAATAGTTAAAGAAATCTCCATCCATCTAGAACATGCAAACATTCCAATTCTGCAAATCACCGATAAAGGACACTTAACATGTTTGTGGACAGATGCACATTTGCTCAGGATCTAACTATATACATAGAAGTGGTAAAACACAAAAAGTATAAAGTAATAATTCAACTTACTGTGTTCAACCGACCTCATTTAGAAAGTGATTTCTTGCAGGAAAGTGTAGTGTAATCAGAGTTTCTTATATCCCCGTGGTACTATCTACATTGAATTCAACAAATATTCCGTTATATGGATCCTTTAAGTCTACTCTGACTTTTGGGGTTCGTTTTACAGTGGTGTGAGTATTTCTCAGCGAGGACCGTGTGTGAGCAACTTTAAGGTCGATGAGGCTAGAAAAAAACCTCTAGACAGTCAGAGCAATAGGCCATTCACAGAGCTAAACTAATCTCTAGTTAGTCACTGCATTCATAGTACACTGCATTACACTACGAAGCTTACAACACAAAACTTCACAGAACGTCTAACTTATTTTTCAAGAATTGAAACACTAAGAAAGCCCGGGCTGGCATTTGCCAGAGAAGCTCAAAGTCTTCAGAGTATGCATGGCTTAGTCTGGGTTCCCAAATATTCAAACTGGGCTGCTTAGTCTCAGTCAGCCTCCCTGACCTGCTGTTAATAAGATAGGAGCAGGCCAAAGTCGCAGATAGTTCTGCACTTGACTCCACTGCGATATTGGTTCAGCAGTAGGGTCAATAGATAAATACCAATGTGGCCTGGTGTGCTTTATAGGGCTAGATATTAATCCCATTACAGCCCTGCTGTGAGACATTAAATGTGCACCACAGAACTGATCACAGATGTTGTGTACAAGTCAGCTAGTTTGCTTATAATCGCCAGACAGCTTAATTAAATTGATAAATCTAAAAAGCTAGTTTGCCAACGATCAAAGAGCTGTGACCAAAGTCAATGTGGATGAATGGCCTGACCATGAATGACCACATATGTGTAATGTTGTCCTCTTTGTATGGCCAAACTATCCACAGATCTGGTGGTAAATGTATCAAGCTGAGAGTTTTCCGGCGGCTTTTTTAAAACCAATCAGATTCTAGCTATCATTTATTTAGTACATTCTACAAAATAATAGGTAGAATCTGATTGCTTGCTATAGGCAACATCTCCACTTTTCAAACCCGCCGGAAAACTCTGAGCTTGATACATTTACCTCCTGGTCTTTTGGTAACTGAACAACCACATTGTCTCTTGTCCGGACATAGAAAACGTCTTCATTATTCTTAATGAAGTGTTGCAACCCTGAATGTTTACTAAGCTTAGTCCTCAATTATTATGGGCAGTGTCAGTCTGGCGTTTTAGAATGGTACGATTTTCTGACAGCAGACCATGACAGTGAATATGTCATACCAAAGTGATTCCTTTTTCAAAATGCTGCATGCTGCGTTTGTGAACCATTTTGGCGTGACAAGCTAACTGTTTTCCCCATTCTCTTTCATGAAACTCTCACTGAGCATACCATCTCCCAGTTTTCCCGATTTAGAGTGGGCAGTCCCAACTTGAGGAGGCTGCATCACCGTTAAGTATGTCCTGCCCACCGCGGTGCATGCCATTGGTAATTCACTGATGATTTCAAGGAGGGGGGTGGGGTATAGCACTTCTGAAAAGCTAGACAGCCCCCAGGTATCCTAAACACCCCATATTTTGTCCTTTTCAGGAGGAAGCCTAATGTTAAGAAGTTTTGATATATCAATGTATAATCAACATGAGACGCGTTCCCTCCTAAATTTAAATCTGTCCACAAATGTTAGATTTGCCACCCATTCCCTCTTCCCCTGCAACACAACATGGGTTTGCCAAGGTGCACAAAATAACCGTATTAACTCCTAACCTTTAATGAGGTCCGCAGTGTAGAGTTATCTTGTTGTAGTTTGACTTGGCTCCAAAATTATCTTGAATTTGTAAGAGCTCTTAATTGATGGATAAGAAGTCACCTTAGGACCTCTATGTGTTATAATATGGCTAATTTTATTCTGCAAGGACAGAGCTGGCCTGTACAAGGAAGTCATTATCTAGTTTTATCAGCTGTCGTGCTGGTAACGCAGGGAGAGAGATTACAGGAGAAAATGTACCTTATGCCTAGAAAAGGTCTGGCACTGTAAACCTTAATCACAGCTTTAATGTCAAGGCCTGGGAGATCAACATTATACGTGTCGTATTACAGGTGGTATTACTAGTACTGTAATTGGGAATAGCCAAAACAAATCGCAGGATAGTTGAATATCAGAAATACTTTGTTAATTGAGAATGGGAGGTGGCCTAGTTACAGGAGGAAACAGGATTTGGGAACTGAAAGTTGCAATGTTTTTCTAATAAGAGTTGTAGTAATTATATAAGATCACTTGTGTTTTATTTACAAAGTTACCTTTGCTCTCCAAGATGAAGTCAAAGGGGCAGATATAATTCTGTGCCAAGTGCCGCTGGAACATCCCCCAATGAGACTCATTGAGGTGCGAGCAAAAATAACCGTAAGTGTGCGTAGAGCACATTGTGCGAGGCTCCTATGGCACCTGGCAGATCATTGAATTCCCCCAATGTGTAAATATGTGCACATGCTGACAGAGTCCTCAGTCCCATATAAGAAGATTCCTACATTTTAAGTTGGCACTTATACCTTATGAAACCACTTTTTGAACAACTGAATGAGCTGAACTCCATTCAGGTCAGTGGAGTCCTGACAAAAGACTAACAAAGACACATGAGCGCTTTTAATGATTTTAGGTGTTCAGGGCTTTAGTGAAAGGAGTCCTGGAGAAATGAGTTATTTTTCAAGACGGAGCAGAAAGTGGAGCAATGCTCGTATTGCAAGCAGACACATCATACAGTAGTTGTTTTTGAAGGGCTTAATGTATGTCCCTACATTATGCTTATCCTGCTTTCCACTTAGTCAATTCTCCAGGCATCATTTATTTTGACAGCTACATGTAACTGGACAAGTGATCTTATGTTTAGCTTCCCATTTGTAAGCAAGCTCAGGTTTATGGAAAGACATCATAGGCCTAGGGTGGCAGAATTGCAGTGGTGGCAGGCTGTCTCTTGCCGTATTGTTGTTTGAGTTATCTGTGCTAGCACACAACATCACGATCCCTTGTCCGTGTATAGTCTGATAATGAACATAAGGTTTGACTTAAATGGATCTAAAGATTTCCCTGGCAGGGCCGTATATGCTTATTGGATAGTGTCAATATATTGCTGAAACCCAAGATTTGTTAAATACTTGGTTGGAGGGGAGGGATGAGGGTATGCACAAATAATTGCTATGGATAAATGTAGCAAAATTAACTTAGAATACTTAAGTAAGTCACATATTAGAAGTGAATGATTCATTATAACACATTGATTTGAAGAGGGAAGGTATACAAAGCAGGTGCTCAGTTGCTGTTAGTTGGCAGATAAAGTTCACAAGGAAGACCCATGCTCTGACTTGGTGTGTGACAGCCTATGTGAGTGGTCTGGTAATACTTAGGATAAAATTCATATTCCCAATGAATGGTCTTTAAGCTTACATAGTGTCCAGCTGGGCACTATCTACTTTAGCTTGAAGTTATACTGATGGTGTGGACTTGAGGTTCCGTTACAGGGACTCTAAGGACCCTTTAGCTTTTTTCTTTGGGAAGCTATTTGCTTAATTCGCCCCATAACAACTTGCAAACTGGTTACTGGGGATTGGATCGATTTTGTATTCAGATTAGCATATTCCTGAACTGCCTCTTCTGTATGTTGAATGGTATGCTGAGTAATTTACAGACCGCAGCTGGGAACTGTGTCTGAGCACACTATAGCTACTGTTGAGTGGTCAGAGCATAGGTATACTTTAGGTATAATTGTGCAGAACCAAATGTAATCTGTACTATGTGGATTATATACTCACCTTATATGTCTTATACAATGTATAGTCACAAGAGAAGGCATTAGTCTCACCATGCCTCAACCAGCTAGTTTGAGAGTAAGAAGTAGCCTATGGTAGATATATGTGGGGATCAGTCTTGCCTTGCATCCAAAACGAGGTGGACACCCCAACAATTAAAAAGGTTTCACTTTTATGTTCACTGGTTGCCTGAGCAAGCCATTAAGCGTCATGGTGATGAGAATTTGGAGTTTACTAACTAATTACCGTTACCTTAGTGTCCTTTAAAAGACCTACCAACAAAAGGAACCTTTGTTCTGATTCAGTGATGTCTACGTTACATTGGAATTAAACAGAGTGATGGAAGCATATGAGAACCGTTCTCTTGTTTTTACCAAAGTATGACGTGTCATTTTTGCAAACAAATTGTAAGACATTGTATTATTGCTTTGTACGGAAGTAACTAAGCTACATCAAGAAGACCTCTGGGGTAACCTTGTGTCCAGTCGCCCTGTCCTCCCATTCCCTTTTGTTAAGATAAAATAAAAGTATGAGGGAAAACTAAGTAGGAGAATATAGAGACTATAGGTGACAAACCAAGGATAGATAAGGTAAAACAAGGTAAGGGAAAAATTTAGACCATGTACTAAGGTAGGGCTACGAACTCACAGGTCTGCACTATATAAAGCCTTTTAGTTCAGGCAAACCAGAAGGATATGTGTTAAGGCGGAGATGCATTTTTCGCCACCTAAACACCAGATTTAATCATATCTGCTTTATGAACCAATAGCGAACCAAAGAAATCAAGTCGAAATCAAAGAAAATATCTGTCATGTGAAAAAATATTTGTAAACACTAGCCAGTTGTAACATGTCAAAAAGATTTAAGGCTATGGCGCAGGTCAAGAAGATCACCATATGTGTGTACGAGTTCTTTCCCCTTCTAATTGGTTGTATTAGAGGGAATAGACCCAGTCTGTGGGACCACAACAGCTATGTTGGCACAATCTGACCCCCCGCAGGACAATAAACACTTTTGATGGTATCTTTGCCATTAAGCACATGAGGTTGATCCCAATTCACAAAATACTATAACAAGCTTACATGCAATGAGTAGATAGGGTTACTATAGTCGTGGGTTATACCCCAATTAGTGTAGAGAAGGGGGTAGATGCCAGGGCACAAGCTGCCAGCTGTTAAGACTAAACAATAGTATTTAAAATAAATTCTTCTATAAACCACTGTTGGATTCTCGGAGGCCTCTAAATCGGACATTGCTCCTGCAGGTTTTCTACAACTCAGAATTTCAATTAGGCCTCTTGTTATTAAAATGCAGCCTATTGTGTTGACACCAAAAGTGTCCTTGGATTTTGGAGATGGTAATCCCAGTTCTTTTGGTCATGCTGAACTGCTTACACTGTATGCACTATCCTCAAAGAAGTGATGGAGGTGCTGGTTCTTAATGCTGGGGTCCCAACTGGACCTCCTTAATTCTTCTACTTGGCAGCAGTTGATGTATATTCCCTAGAGGGTGCATTTGCATTTGCATCCATATAAGGGTCTTCATATGTTTACGGGTCTTCCTGTTATTCATGTCTGAGGGAATAAGCAATAGGAAGCAACCTCACATTGGGTAAATGAGATACTCACACAAGGAGCCTCTTCAGTAATAATACGTATCAATCCAGCTGACCAATTTAAACATTTAAAGTATATTTCTTTAGTTACTGTTATTTTTTGTATAACTTCAAAGTTACAGTTGTTTCTGTACATTGTATCCTGGCCACTGACACTTCCCACCATGCTTAATTCTAGATTACAGTAATCTTTAAAGTATGTGATATTTTTAAACACTTCAAAATAGTAGAGTGCCTCTGGCAGAGCTTTAACAGTGCAAATTTAATGGGACAAGATATATAATTTAAGCTTGAAACATTACAATTCTTTTTTTTTTTTTTTTTCAATGACATTTTAAAGGTTTTTTATTCAGGTTCCTACAGCTGCAATTTATACAAGACATTCAATAGTAATGTGCTCCATTTATTAAAGGTGCAATGCAGCTTTCTGGGGTTTTAATAAAGTAAAACTTTTTGTTTAATAATAAGATAATGGGAAATAATATTTCATGCCCAGCAGGAAAATAAAGAGTGCAGAGTTCAGATTTAACAATAGAAAATATACTATTAATTAACTTCAAAAGACTTGGATATTATGGATCACATCTTAACCATTGGCTTCAAACTAACATTTCCGCCTTAAGCAGTAGAGGCTTTACTGACACTAACAGCTGAGGGAGATTGCTGTAGATCTTAGTGGGCCACCACATGCAGTGAGCTTAGTTGCATACAGAGCTGCTTTTGACACCACACTCTTCAGTCAGTTTGACAGGAGCCTCACATCACTGCTTTTTGCTATTAGGGACCCAGCTTCTTCCACTATCTATAGCTGGCCAGTAAGCCCTAGGGTTGTCCTCCTGTATGAATCCTCTTTCCCCATTCCGCTTACCTCCAGCTGCGAGTGGGGAACTCTTTAGACTGGGAGTATAGCCTTGGCAGCCAACCACCATACTCACACTGACAATGGAGGAGAACCAACCAGCTGCTTCACATGTAAGATACTCCCGTCTGCTTCTACTTCATGTCTGCGGACAGTACTCCATGTGAGGGCACCACAGGGGCATTAAAAACACTGGGTGAGTGACATTAGGCCACAGATCCAGTGATTTAGGCATCCCCTAATTATTGGCACCATAGGCAACCATATAGGTTCAGCTAATGGTAGTGGCGGCCTTGCTGGACATAACCTGACCCATCCAGCCACTCAGCCCAGTCTCTCGGTGACTGCATCTCAGTCAGATTTGACATTTGTGGCCAAATGTGAACGATCAGACAGCAGCATTACTGATCACTTGCGCAGTAAGATGTGGTAATCATATGAATGAATCTAATGTCTGATAGCACCCCATCAGATGTTCATAGTGATCAGCAATATTTTCGGAATCATATATTCTGCGGCCAATTAGGTAAAAAAATTGACTAATTTGCCATCAGAATCACAATGGCACCATAGCTCTCATTTCATGGCTTCCTCCAAGTCTCCATTCTCCTACTCACATTACAACACGTACATACAGCACTGTCTACAACAGCATAATGACACGAGCAGACAGATCACTGTCTCCTACAAGACAGGAGACATTTCTGAAATACTCTGCTGCGAGCATTCCGATGATCTGATTGGTTATTATACTCAGACATCCTGAATGAGCTGGAGATTAGTAATCAAATACAATAAGTTGTTCTGACTCTAGTCTAAAGCACATTAAAAATGACTACCATGACTTCTGTTCATACCAGTAGAACCAAACCAACTGTGCCTGAAGTTTCCAGGGACACACAAGGGAGGACTGATCACTTGAGCTGGTTTAGCAGAGCTGATCACCCTCTTACATGCACTATTCACTATACACAGGCACCAAGATTTACTGAGGGGGGACATACCTTCCACATGTGTGTCTTTTGTGTCCCCATTCCCCTCTCATATCCCCCTCTTTAGGCTTTTATTTAGTTCTTTATAGACAAATCAATCTTCTGGTTTCCAAAACTACATCTTAATGTTATGTGTTTTTAAACAGGGGTTTGTGATTATACTTTGTGCACTTAGTTGTGTTTTATGTTGCACTGTCTTCTGAGGAGCGTTGGTGTGAATATATGTGTATATTTTTACCCTGAGATATATTTACCGTATATGCCAAGTAGGCACACATCTGGGGCACATCTAGGGCACCAATGTTCTGGGGGAAGCATAGAAATAGTCCTATGTTAACCCATTTAATTGTCCAATTTTTACAACTTGATCTTTAAAATAGATGGAAAAACAGGAGCATATTGGGTACAAAATAATAAGTTACATATTTGCATACTCACAGACAATGCATTGAGCAACATGTTACACCCTGGTCTGCAACACAAGCAAAAGTGCTTCTATTTCCACAAACGCTTCTTTCATTAGCCACATAAAACTATGGCATTTATATATATATATATATATATATATATATATATATATATATATATATATATATAAATAGAGAGAGAGAGAGACATTAGCTATAGGTCTGTAAAAAAAATGAATAAAAGTACAACGTTCATCTGTCACAAAGCTGAAATAAAACTGCACTAAAGTAGTCAACTTGCATTAAATGTCAACATAACAAGTCAAATATTGTTTTACTGCCCATTACCAGACAGATATATGTTGGCCTGGGATCGTACCCAATGTTGAACTTGCCTAGAGATTTATTTTCCCAACTATTGTTTTTTAAGCTTTGTGTGAAGTCCGAGTCCCGCAGCTGAATATATACCTTTGTATGGTATATGCTTTTTCTTGTTTGTAATTGTGATAAAATAATTATATCCAGCATATGGGATTTGTTTTTGATTTTTTTCATATGTTTCATGTACGTTTTGTGACGTAATTAAATATCTGCAAATTCGAGTGCTTTGCATGACAAACTGCTGTGCAGGAATGCGTTTCTGTTCTTTTCTTATGGAATGTACCAGTGGTGGAAGTGGACATTTAGAGGAGGCAGTGTGGAAATTGTAATGGGAATGTAAAGGATTGGAATGTGATAGTTTTACAGTGAAGGCAGCAGGAGAAGTGGTGGTATGGCGTTGAAGTGGTGGTATGGCGTAGAAGAAGTAGTGGTATGGTGTAGAAGAAGCGGTGGTATGGCGTAGAAGAAGCGGTGGTATGGCGTAGAAGTGGTGGTATGGCGTAGAAGAAGTAGTGGTATGGTGTAGAAGAAGCGGTGGTATGGTGTAGAAGAAGTGGTGGTATGGCGTAGAAGTGGTGGTATGGCGTAGAAGAAGTAGTGGTATGGTGTAGAAGAAGCGGTGGTATGGCGTAGAAGAAGTGGTGGTATGGCGTAGAAGTGGGGGTATGGCGTAGAAGAAGTAGTGGTATGGTGTAGAAGAAGTGGTGGTATGGCGTAGAAGAAGCGGTGGTATGGTGTAGAAGAAGCGGTGGTATGGTGTAGAAGTAGTGGTATGGTGTAGAAGAAGCGGTGGTATGGTGTAGAAGAAGTGGTGGTATGGCGTAGAAGAAGCGGTGGTATGGCGTAGAAGAAGCGGTGGTATGGTGTAGAAGAAGCGGTGGTATGGCGTAGAAGAAGCGGTGGTATGGTGTAGAAGAAGTGGTGGTATGGCGTAGAAGAAGCGGTGGTATGGCGTAGAAGTAGTGGTATGGTGTAGAAGAAGCGGTGGTATGGTGTAGAAGAAGTGGTGGTATGGCGTAGAAGAAGCGGTGGTATGGCGTAGAAGAAGCGGTGGTATGGTGTAGAAGAAGCGGTGGTATGGTGTAGAAGAAGCGGTGGTATGGCGTACCACCTTATACACCCCCACTTCCACCACTGGCATGTACCACACGCTGCATAACCTGTATACTCCATGTGTTTACTGGGTATTTATTCTTCCTTGGCCCTGCACAGTGAGTTCTCTAAAGAAAGAGAGAAGGCAAAAGCCAGGGGTGACTTTCAGAAGTTACGGGAAAAGCAGCAGCTGGAGGAGGATTTGAAGGGTTACCTGGACTGGATCACCCAAGCTGAAGATATCGACCCCGAAAACGACGAGGAAGGTGACGAAGAGGGCAAGCGCAATAGTACGTATCCAACCGATCAGATAGCAATGAGATTACTACATTGTATGTTAGTCCTATTAAATGGATGGCTTTCACCCTAGAATACATTGATATACATCTTGTGTTTGCACGCTGAGGTTAGGTGAAAACACACTATTTTTATACCTTTAAGCCTCGTCACCTTCCCCCACCAAGATGCTTCCTGTAATCAGCATTAACCAGGAAGTTGTAAGTCTCAAGCAATTAATGTCAACTAGAGATTAGAAAGGGTTATATGCATTCGGGAATCACTCCTGAGCTAAGTGAAAGAAGTATGGCTTCCCCAATAGCAATGCTAACAGATGGCATGAAGCTTTTCTATTACCTTAAGGGTGAACTATATGGAATTTAATATGGAATTCGTCAAACTTTAATAGCAAACACTGCAGATAAAGCATCCAAATGTACACAAGGTTCAGTGGGTAGATGCACCATCTGTACCGAATTGTTACCCACATGCCCCTGGTAGTGGTTAAAATATATGTCACTCGCATTACATTTCACAGAAACAGCATTTATATTCCAATAAAAGCTCCTTCTACCAATCCCATATCCTATCTAGACCTGCTGATCACTGCTCCTCCATGATTACACCAATATCCTGTTACCATGTACCCTTAGGACCTGAGTCATTAAGGAGAGTAAAGCATAAAAAATTAATAACTTCGCACCTGGGCAAAACCATGTTGCATGGGAGGGGGAGGTAAATGTAAAATGTGGGGACAGATTTATAGTTGGGGTAAGGCATGTCCTAGATGAACTTTAAATTCCAGTGTAAAAATAAAGCTATCAAGTATTTGTGTGCTAGATTAAAAAAACAGCCAGTATTTCACTTATGTGCAAAATAATAAACTAATTTGCACCCCTTGCATTGTGACATGGTTTGTCCCAGAGAACATTTATTCATTTTTTTCCTTAATGACTTAGGCCCTTAATGTGCAAACCTAAAGTGCTGTCAGTCTAGTCTTCTATTAGTGGAGGTGTGACTTATACATTTACATGAATAGTGACACAGCAAGACGTCTTAGTGCTTTGTGAGTCATTGGTGGTTTAAATATGACACTAAAATCTTTTCAGTGGACGAATTTGTTAAATTGGTTGAATTATATCATTTTACAGATTTGGCGATTTACAATCTGTTAATATCTTTGTTAAATTAGTCTGATCAAGACCTCCTAACTTTGATGTCATTTGAACAAACCTTGGGTCTTTGCTAGGCCCAGGCAGACGGTGCCCAGAAAACATGTTTAAAATATGATTTTTCAATGTAAATAGGTTGTAATGTATGTGTAGCAATTTATTTGATATATTTAAACTACTGTGCGACTTCAACATGTAGTTATAATAATAATCACACATTCCCCTCTTGTAACTTTGTAGCATGGGAATGGCAGAGGCCTCTACCAATTGGAGAACTTGGTTATCTGAACACACCTATCAGTGTCTGATAAATGAATCTATCATCCAATCAGAACCTCAAGCGATAGTAACTGGCACAGACTCAGGCGGACATAGCTCTTTTCTTCTAAGAGTTGGTGACACTCTCTGAGTTCCACATATTGCCACAGAACATAAAGCCATAGTTGCCAACCTTTAACGATTGGCCTCCGGGAGTCTCAGTGTAGAGTTGGGCGTGAGGGGGCGGGGCTCCGTGAATCGTATCATTTTGACCACGCCCCCTGTGACGTAATGCCACAAACGCATCATTTTAGCACGGGGGGCGAGCCTAAATTATGCGATTCACGGAGAATCGCATCATGGAGGCTTCAAATCTGCCCACTTCACTAGGAAGTGGGCAGATGTGGGAGAATTGTCAGCTCTCCCGGTAGTCCGGGAGACCTACCCGGAATTCGAGAGTCTCCCGGGCATTCCGGGAGAGTTTGCAAGTATGCATAAAGCATGCACACAGGCCAACACACATAAGCTTTTTTGTTTGCAAATAAACATTTAAACGTCTGTAAGTTTCATTTGCTTTCCTAAAACAGGTTATATTTTTCAGATTGTAACTAGTTTAGTAGCGTATACACAGTAACGAACTGGCAGACTTGATTTCTCTAAGCATTTGTAAACACAAGTGTATTATTTTCATGACCTAAACGTATTTATATATTTTTTCCCCAATGTGAAATGTGGGTTTGAACAGCTTTCTGTGTTTTCTTGCAATACATTTCGGACGTGTGCCAAGAAGGGCAGACGCTTCATCCAGGGCCTGGTTCCAGACTCTGCCTATTGGTGCAGTAAATCAGAGACAACTCTTTCACGGAGTGTGTAAATATTTATGGTGGTTTTTGTTACAGATGTCGCAATGAAAAAGTGCGGTGAAAAGGTTGAGTTGGTGCACTTGTAGGATTTATAGCGCGATAGGCTTGTAGGATAGCCACACGAGAAATTAATTGGGATGTATAACACAGCAGGACACAGACATTCACAGAAACAGACCCTGATTTATGCCAAAGCCACGCTGTGAACTCAAAGACCTTGGATAGAGGCAGCAGCTTTCCATATATAAGAGCAGCCACGGGATAAATAACACAATGTGGGATCCCGGCTTGTACGTAACTTCAGGACAATGACCAGAATTTGTAGTTAAAGCATTGATGGAGTCATTTGGCGGGCAGAGATTAGACGCGTGCCAGCAATGTGGGCACGTACAGGACTGCAGATTTTAATTTTTTCTTTACCAGCTTTTTATCAGATGCTTTGCTAGGTTATTATTATAATTATTTTTATTATTACTTTTATTATTATTTTAAATAGCTTTAACTTTACTATCAAGACCCAGGGCCTAGCCCTGCCATCAAGCACACCGCATTCGAAGATTCACATAGCGTTCTCACAGTGTTGCTTTTAAAACAAAATATTCTTAACTAACAGTGTTTTTTTTTTATACTGAAACTTGTATTTAATTGCAAAATGTATCAAAATGTAAATAAAATAGCATCTAAGGGTAGATTTATCAAACCGTCTAAAAAGGAAAAGTGGAGGTGTTAACTATAGCAACCAATCAGATTCTAGCTGTAATTTATATAGCTTGAATATGCCCTTAGGGGCATATTCAAATAGCCGCGGAGTGCCTCCGGAACGGTCTTAAAGGCACTTTGCGATAATGTAACATCGCGGATTTCTCTTCGCCCTCCCATAGTTGCCAACCTTTAACGATTGGCCTCCAGGAGTCTCAGTGTAGAGGTAGGAGTGAGGGGCGGGGCTCCGTGATTCGTTTCATTTTGGCCACGCCCCCCTGTGACGAATGACGCAAACGCTTCATTTTGGCACAGGGGAAAATCTGCAGCATTGAGGTACCGTAGTACCGGAAAACATCATCGCGGCAAATTGAATATGCCCCTTAGAGTTAAAAGTGGTTCAGGTGCTGAAAATAGGGAGCCCATAACCGTATTCACATCTAAAACCATTGGTTCAGTAAATGCTATGTGAAATGTAATACTGTTAGATGATGTCATGTTGTTTACTGATTTCTCTTTTTGTTCTTACTGACTGGCAACAATTTTACACATTTATACTCATTGCTTTACTGACATTTTTGAAGCTTGGCAACCATACATGCACTTATAATGTTACAAGTGAAGAAAATTTCTGTTAGCTATTCAGGGTGTTGAAGTCATGCAAACATGTAAGTAAATACAATTTGGTAATATAAATGGATGAAATAAAGCATTTTAAAAAATCAACACTAAAATTGTCCTGGGTCTCCCAGCAACACAACTGGTATTGCTGTATTCAAGCTCTGGGATGTCCTCAGTATTGAAGTGGGCGGGGATAGGACAACATGTAGCCAATCAGATCATGGGAATGTTCACAACATGAGGAGATGATTTAGCTGTGAGAGGCGCTGACCTGTCCTCAGGAAGTCACAGACTGATGGCTGTATATTGAAAGGAGCAGGGAGCCCATCTGCTCAGTGTAACTCCCCTCAGATTGGTGCTGGAAAACTATCAAAGTGTACCTCTCGCCTTAACACAGTGGAGGCAGCCATTTTGAAAATACAGTGTATTAATTCTTGTTATTAGTAAATTTGTAGGCTCAGAACTCATTTTAAAGAGGTCTGATATTTATAATTTTCCTTTTAAATGTCTATTAGTGGTAACAAGAAATAGCATGAATCCTCATTGTCTAAAGGAGGATGCTACTAGCTGACAGACTTATGCAGATATACTCTAAACCGTTATAGCCTCATTAGCTGGATTGGTTAATGCATGTCAATTTTAAGACTCTCTGGGGGGTATTCAGCTGACCGCGAGTTGTTTTTTTTCCCCCGCAGAGTTAAAAAAAAAAAATCGCTCGCAGCTTTTTAACTGCTATAGCGACCGTTTTTAGTTAACGCAGCGCAAAAACTCGTGCAATTCAATGGAAAAACAGGGAACGCTGCCCCCGTGCATTAGTCATTGTGTTTGTGAGTTTTTAGGGGAGTGAAGGGGAGTTTTAACGCGGTCATGTATAACACAAAAAAAGGATTTTCATACATTAGATTGCATTGCACATTGATAATATCTACATTACAGTACTTTCTTTGGCATATTTTTTTATTTAACTATTTTTTACTATATACCATGTATATACCATGTCATTATACCATGTCAAAACACATTAGTGCAAACATATTTGTACCAAACACATACATAAATATATTTAATTAGTGATTTTTATATTTATTTATTTTGTTGTTTAATTTCATTATTTTTTCACAAGAAAATCAACTTTTACATGTTAGGCATTAGTGATAAACATAGTTTATCTTTTTTTTTCTCATTATTACATGATTTCAATTCATTTTCGGGGTTTTTTTATTTTTAGCACACCCCAAACAGGTGCAAGATAAAACAGCATATTTGCCTATTTAACGCGTCGCGTTAAAAAACAATTGAATAGCTTTTAACGCGGCTGCCTCTCACACACCATATACTTTCAATAGACCTTCTACTGGAGCCCGAGAGGACCGTTTCATGAAAACAACGTAGCGTTAAAAATGGAATTGAATCGCGGGTAAGGTTAACCCGCTCGAAAATGTTAAAAACAGCGTTAAAATGACTTAACGCTGTGTTAAACAAAAACTCGCTGTCGATTGTATACCCCCCTCTGTGAGGGACAGGTTAGTGGAGATTAGGTTTATATGTTGACATAGGGTTCCGCACACTATCTAGAAGGCCCCTGGTCAGACTGTGTACCAAACCATTTATTATATTGCAGTCAAATGCAACATCTGCACATAACCATGTAATCTAGATGCTATCTCATGTTTTGCTTCCTCAAAAATGATTCCAGCTATTTGTCATCTGTTTAATAATGGTGGGTTAGTTGAAAATAATGACTTGAGCTTTACAGTTTGCTGATTTGCTGCTCATAGAAAGTTATTTAATGAGCTTATGCCACTCTGGTCTTATCACTGCACATATCTCATTTAATTGACACTGTCCTCTGGGATTGTACGACCTTATATTCTTCCCAACAGGAGAAAAACAACTTGTCTTCAACATTCAGGAGCTTAACCTCATCTTCTGAGACATGCGTTTAATGTGGATTTGACATGTCTTGTCTAGGTTGCTGTAAATCAATAAAAAAAAAAATAAATAAAAAAAATCTCTAAAAAGTATAAATTGCTTTATAAAAACGACCCAAGGCATCGTGTGTGCTTGAGAACCCTGGACTCTGATTGCAATTACAACGGCAAATACTACTGCAAATTTAAAAGTTGTATGATAAAAACAAAATATGTGGGCAAAAGTTTTAAAGGACAATTAAAACCCCAAATGAAATGTTTCTCTATGGAGCATGAAAGTAAAATACATTGTTCACTTTTCCCCTATCTTTCCACTTAAGCTTTGTTAATAAGTAAATTATAAAAGACATCAAAAGCCACAGCTTTCAAACAATGGGGGGAATTCAATTAGCTGCAATGTTCCTCAGATCATCGTGGCTTATAATAACTTTTAGAAATTTGATAGTTTCATTCTGCAGAGCAACATGGTTTATTGTGAATACATGTCTTCTCCTGTGTATGATTCGATACCCATGTATGCAAGGTCTTAGCGTCTCCAGGGCTACGTATACTTCTATAGCTTTTAAGTTCTAGTGAGCAGTCCTCTCTCCTTTTTATCATTGATAAGGAATGTACAGCTTGTCTCTCTGTGTGTATAGTGCTGTGGAATATGATGGCATTATACAAATATCAATAGTAGATGAAGCATAATAATATTGGTAGAACATAGCAGGTTAGGACTTCTTATGGTGCTTAATAACACTACAGTAGTAGCTTGCATAAAATTAGAGGTCACAATGGTCCATAAGGGACACCTGGGGTAAATTTATCAAGCTGCGGGTTTGAAAAAGTGGAGATGTTGCCTATAGCAACCAATCAGATTCTAGGGGGGGTATTCAATTGTTGCTTTTAACGCGCTAAAACAAAAAAAAAACGAGCGCTCGAAAAATATTACAGTTTATACGGTAATATGCACGTAAATACCGTTAATACGGTAGTTTACTCGCTGAATTTCATCTCGCAGCGAGATGAAATTTAGCGAGTAATTACCGTATTAACGCTAATATTTTTAGAGCGCTCGTTTGAGAGCGTTAACGGCAACAATTGAATACCCCCCTAGCTGTCATTTATTTAGTGCATTCTACAAAATGATAACAAGAATCTGATTGGCTGCTATAGGCAACATATCCACTTTTTCAAACCTGCAGCTTTATAAATTTACCCGCTGGAAAGTAAATCAGGATTTGTAATACAATAGGTGTATAGGTCCAGATTCCATCCATACACTGCATCCAATTTGGCCACATATGTGGGTAGCCAAATTAGATGAATCGCACAATCTGACCGCCAGATCTGATTGGGTTTTCAGTCAGACATTGGTCCTAATCCAATGTTGATGTTATGGTCATTTTGGTCCCCCTCACACAGCAATTTGGGCCAATTTGATCTAACACTACCAGACTGGCTCTTCATAGTAGTGAGAGTGTGGACAAACCTTTTAACGCCTGTCTCATATTTGTATTGTTTTTTTTTTTTTTTCATTTGTTCAGTATTGTTCCCTACTGTAATTGCCAGGCAATGCCTTTGTTTCATGTTGCCACTTAACACCTTATTTTAATTGCTTTGGCTCTGTTCATTAATAGCCCATTCATTTGTGTACTATAAACAGCTGCACGAAGCCTCCTGCGTTTAACATTTACGGTGCCGTCAATTCAGATTGTTTCTACTTAGCCGGAGTGTTGTATTTAATATTCAAGTCTCATTCTGTAACATGTTAGTACATAAACACTGCTGCCACCTGCTGGTCAAGTGACAAAACCATATGTCTTTGAAATGAAGGGGTGACGCTGGAAGATTTACTGGGAGAGAAGAAGAAGAGTTGGTTTAAATGCTTTAATCGTGCAAATAAACATGGTAAACCTTATTTTGCTGTGAACAAGCTGCTATTTGCTGTGTTATGCATGTTTTCCTATTGCTCTCTTGCATGTTGGGAATTGTTTTATAGAGCACAGTTGTTTAATTGTGTTTCTTATTGTTTTTTTTGTTTGCTGCTGTGAATATAGAGTATAATAGAGAATACTGTACATTTTGGCTCCAAGCTGAGATATCCGAGGTCTGTGTAAGAATGGACAACATTTCCTTGTGCTATAATTGCCTGCAGAGATTTGGAAACCAGCGGCACCCAATCAGTACAAGAATAAGTCAGTTTAGCTAAACAACAAGTAGAGCTTAGCTGTAGCTGACATGTTTGACCCAGTTACTTGTAGTCTATATGACATGAAATTTCAAGCTTGTAAGGAATGGCGGTCATATTATCTGCTACATATTACTGTATGCAATTGTCACATGTGCAGGGACAGTGCTTTAATAAAGGCCAGGTTATTGCTGGGACTAAATCATCCCCTATGTTAGCTTCTTGGCCATCTTGCTGCAGAAAGCCTCTAAATACAGATCCTCCCCTGAGTGGTACATTGATGATCAAAGACAGCGGAGATTCATTTAGATTCAAAGCACAGTGCAATACGATTTGAACCTCTACCAGTCTTAGGGGTCTATCTAACGAGCAGTGAAGATCCAAAATGAAAAAGGCTCTTTCACTTTTTTTGTAACAAAGTTAACGTCAGAGAAATGATAGACCTAATTACCAGAGCTTACCGCTGTACCTTAGACTGCAGTCTTAGTAAATTTATTAAGCTTCGAAAAGCAAAGGGTTTTTGTAGCAAAGTTACGCCATCCTGCGATGCTATCTTTCAATGGGATCCAGCTGAAGCATTTCCGGCCTCACTCGGGGGAAAGCGCTATGAGAATACCACTTTGGACATTTGCCGGCGGCGTTGTGCTGCCAGTGAAGAGTGAAAATACTTTGTTGAGTGGGGAAAGGGGGGGGGGGGGGGGGGTCCACTCTGAGGGTTCCCAGATCAGCCCCAGCATAATAAATTGCAGCAGTACTTTAGAACCAGACTTACAGCTAACAATGTTTGGTTGTAAGATTGATCCGTTATTTAGTGGGTAGCTGGTGTTCTAGAATATAATCGTAACACAGAGGAAACCACAAATCAGTTATAATTCAGTGACCTATGCTTTAATCCCTATAGCTCCACTCCTTAGGTTCTTTCCTGTGGTCACTTCTGAATGTTGTAGGAAGTACATTGTTGTCTTGAACTCTAATTGAAGAAATATTTTTTTTATCAAGCAATGTACATTATTTGCTGCAACATTTATTATTTATGATAGTCTTTCAGGAACTACGATAACGATATGAAAAGATAGCTTTTGCTTTCATTTAATTTGATAGTTCCCGGGTGGCTGAAAAACAAATTTATTAAAGGAAAATTATATATTTTTTTTTTTTAATTGCGCTAATTTCATGTAGAATGGTTGGATTTTTGTAATGACGTCCTTATTATGAGTTATGTTTGTGCAACAATGTGGACTACACAGCTGTCCAGAGGATGTCATGAAGCGCGCTGGATACACGGCAGGGCACCATGATGGTGCGCCCGGCACACTGAACGGTGCACGCCAACTTTCCGTTATTGGGAAATGGCGCCCTGGTTGGTGGAGATGGGCACCCTGTGCAAAAGGGTAATCGTCACACCAAAGTCCGACCTCCTACCACATTAAGATCACCTTTCATTAAGCTAAACTTTCAAGTTTTTCTCTCATAATACTGCTCAATTTAACATCATTTATGGAGTTTATTAATCACGACAGTGATGGATATTGGGGACTGTTGTGTGTTTAAAGCTTTTTCTTTTCAATGAGCAAAGTGAAACTTGAAGGTACAAAGTGCATCCCATTAAACGTACAGGACAAAACCCAATCTGTAGCTCAGAGCTGGTGCCAAGTTCAGGTGTTCTAGCAAATACAAGATGGCCGCTGCTCTCTTCCACAAGGCATGGAATGCCTCTAGAAATCCTCTCCAACCCTCTATGTCATTTCTAGAATCTTGCTTCAGTCATTTTTGCACTATATACATAACTTCTATGTGCTTAGCAGGGATATTGTCACTTAGGGCACTAGTTGGCTTAGATGCAAGGGGATTAAGGTCCTTTGTAACCCAGGCTCTATTACTAGAAATGTAAGAGTGAGCCTGTTGTTGTGGTGGACCGCCAGCAAATATACCCTTTACCTCTTTATTAAAAACACCTCACTATCCTGTTATCAGTTTCTGATATGCTCCATCCAGGCCTGAAATGTGCCCTCCTTTGAATAAATCTTCCCACTTAGTCTAAGTTCCACCTTACATATCTATAATAATCAATCATTTCTTTCTTATTAACACACCTTAGCAGACTTCCAAACAAATGATCATAAAACACTTCTATAAACGGAGTAAAACAGTAATAAACCACATAATAATATGCAGACTGGATGCCAGTATAACTGTAAGACCCAACAGTAGAGATTTATTTATAGGTTTATACATCAGTCCCAGAAGAGTGGACAGTTTGTAAGTAAAGTGTCTTGGTAAGATTTGGGCCCAAAGAGCAACTGTCTTTCCAAAAAGAGGGACAGCGTAGAAAAATTCCTTAAGGTTACTTTAACTTTTGGGATTTCTCTCTAAGCGAGTCTCCATTTACGAAGGAACTGGTGATATATGAATCTATCCACTTAATGCTATTGTTGGAGACAGTGACCAATCTATTTGACCTGAATGCCGCATTGCAGGATATTTTTCCACGTCGTTCACACACGTCGACGTTCGGCTGAATGGCCGGATCAGACGGGCCCTCAAAGTGTGCCAGATGACTACATAAAAATGGCGCCTTTAGTCAGCCAGCTGCATTTCACTGTCTATATAGTCAAAGTCTGACAGACTGTGACCTGCATCACTGGCTGTTTCCTCTCATACATAGCGTGGCATTTAAGGGGGGAGAAGTAAAATAAACCTGGAAATTATCCAATAAAAAGACGCCAATGTCTGAGGACTATATGACAGAATTTGTAGTGACTTTTTATGACAATCATTCCTCAGACTTTTAACTGTTTGATGCTATATACAGCCGAAGTCACTATACAGCACAGTACATGAGCTGGGATCTCGTCTTCCTCGTATTCAGAGCCGCTTTCTGGCACAGTTTCTCTTCCTATCACCCATCTCCAGTTTGAGATAAAACTTGTCTTTAGAAACTTGTGACATAGCTGAGGCTGCCAGAGACGCTGCCAAATAGGCTTACTAAAATAGTATTATTTTTCCCTTAAATCTCTAAAATCCCTAATCCTGCAAGCTGGTATATTGTAAGATTGCTGCCCGTGCAAAACATTGTCGTATTTGGTTCCAAAAAAATGGCATCAATACAAATTTGTTCTCCTTTTCCTTCTGTCTTTAGTGCACTAATGTTCAAACAGCATAGATGTTTGTGTTTTGTGTGCCCAATATCTAATCCACTGGTACTATAAGATCCATGCTAGCGTTATGTTATTCCTTTGAAGGTGCTAAACTTGGTAATATTTGCTGTCAGGGATCTTCCATAATGATTTCTCTCTGTGCAGTATTATGGGGTACCTGTATAGAGTTAGTACAAAGAAAAGTCAGTTAAATAGTTTTTTCATTGTTAAAATTTTTCTCTGTTTAAAAAGCAGGTGAAATTATAATTTGCTACAAAAAAAATCTAGTATAGCTGTTATATAGTACTTCCTTTTTATAACGCTAGCTTAAAACATAGGTCAGATATGATGTTATAGAGAGGTTGGCATTATAGAGAGGGTGACAGATAGCGTAATAAATACATTTTAGTGCAGTTTGAGCAAATAATATAACTAGTGGTATAAAAAGGGGGAACTGTATGTTTCTCCCAAGTTACTGACTTGAAGATCTCAGACTTTCTCAGACATTCTGAGGACATAATACACAATTTCCTTAATAAGCAGAACTGAAAACCCAGGAAAGGTAAGAAAGTGCTGTGTACCATGTACAACAATTCTCCAGGGTCCTGTAGTATCCTTACCTAATATCATCACTGTCATGTGAGGGTTGATTACATTATATGGGGGAAATTCAATTGACAGTGTTACTCGTGAGAACAACGTGGCCCGCGCACTATTACCGTTAGTACGGTAATGTTAACTTGGATTTCTGCTCCCGGCATTAAAATCGTACTAACGGTAATAGTACGCAGGCCGCGTTGTTCTCACGAGTAACGCTGTCAATTGAATTCCATGGTATTCAATTGAAGGGGGTTATTCAATTGTTAGCGTTAACGGGAAAAAACGAGCGATCAAAAAATATTACCGTTTATACGGTAATATTGCGCTAGAAAAGCGTTAATACGGTAGCGAGCTGAAATTCCGCGAGTAATTACCGTATTAACGCTAACATTTTTTGAGCGCTCGTTTTTCCCCGTTAACGCTAACAATTGAATACCCCCCTTAGCGTTAACGGGAAAAAACGAGCGCTCAAAAAATCTTAGCGTTAATACGGTAATTACTCGCGGAATTTCGCGAGTAAACTACCGTATTAACGCTTTTCTCGCGCAATATTACTGTATAAACGGTAATATTTTTTGAGCGCTCGTTTTTCCCCATTAACGCTAACAATTGAATACCCCCCACATGTGTTTTTTTATTTATACTCAGAAGTGTGTTTTTTTGTTTGCCGTGTTGTGTGGTGTGTCGTGTTTTGTGTACTATAAAGACACTATAAAGACAATGGCGATTTTAAATGCCTTACGTTTATGTTATGTTGTTGACCACTTAGGTTAGCTTAAGATTTTAGCGTATTTTATTTTGGTTGAGGGGAAACAAAGGGATTGGGCGTTCTATTTAAAGTTTTGACATTTGAGAGTTTTGGATTGTTAAACATCAGCTTATGTAAAGCAACGGGATAAACTCCCCGCAGTTCTGAAAGCAAAAACAGACGAGAAGCAGTTCTCACATCAACCATCGTTTCCACGATGGATATTGGCTCAGTGGTTCATGAGAATAATATAAAATGCATGTCAAGATCCTGCATCCGTTCCTAAGATAATAGCTGCTGTATATCAGCCCGTGCTGTACTAAAAACCCAATCTACAGGAAGGATAAACAAATGATGGCCAATTTTCTGCGAATTAAAACCATTTTTCTCCCTTTATAGCCAGCATGCCAACCAGTGAGACCGAATCAGTAAATACTGAGAATGCCGCAGGAGAGGCAGACAGCGGCGGGTGTTGCGGGAGCATGTGGTAAGTTCTGGGGATTGTGTACAGACAAGACAGACAAATGTGTCCACAAATTGACTATATAGTAATAATATCCCAATGTACTATAATAATAATAATTTCCCTCAATGTTCTGTACTGTATGAGTACAGTGTTGATCTACAAAAGATACATTCAGGTAGCGATTGTTGTCTCAGATCAGAGCCCAAAGCAGACAACCAATTAGCTGCCTCATTTTATACTAGAATGGCGGGGGTCAATTATACATGTGAGTTTAATGTGTTTCACTAGGAGATTCACTGTGGCTCAGGCTCTGAACAGAAAACTGTAGAATATAGTTGTTTACTAATATGTATGATGACGGCCTCTGTTTTCTTCTATTTCAGTCAGTCTATTTCCAAGTCTAAATTCAGGTATGTATGTATGTATGTGTACATGACGCATTATCGTGCTGTCAGACTGCGCTATTTGTTTAATCAACAACAAAGTCATGGCTTAAATAGACACTTTCATCAATAGTAACCTTAAAGATAAACATTTAATATAAATCCTCGACTTATACAAGGAATAGTTTGCCAATACAAGCGATTGCCTTTAACCAGGGTCTAAAGAGTAGATTTTCCAAAACTTTTAATACAGGAAAAGTGGAGGTGTTGGCCATAGGAACCAATCAGATTCTAGTCATCATTTATCTCGTACATTCTAGAAAACGATAGCTATAATCTGATACTATGGGCTACACTTTTTTTTTTATTTTGTAATAGAAGTTTTAGCAAATCTTCCCCTATATATGCTACACATACTGCCTGGCCAAGCTTCAGTATACATTTGCTCAGCTAGGCTGCTATTGACAGGAATTGAAACTGTTGCAGAGATACAGTGGACTTGTACACATAATGTAGAGCAGTGGGGGATCCAGGGGGGGGGGGGGGCGATCGGGGCAATCTTAGAAATCAGAAAGGGGGTGGGGCCTAAATCGCCCCCCCCCCTAAGATTGCCCGGGGTAAAGCAGTTGTCTAGATCCACCCCTGATGTAGAGATACCAAATCTACTGGAAATCAGAGAAACACTTTGGGCCTGATTCATCACAGCACACATACTGAGTGCAATGTACGTTTGTTTCAGAAAGCACATAATTCGAGGAATATGTACTCCCGAATTCAACAAGGAGCGGATATGAAGATCTGTGCACTGATGAATTCGGGTGTAGGTCTGCTCAGCTCTACTACATAGGACACTGCAGGATTATTATTATTATTATTACCATTTATTTATATAGCACCACTGATTCCGCAGCGCTGTGAACTCATTCACATCAGTCCCTGCCCCAATGGAGCATACAATCTAAATTCCCTAACATACACACACAAACAGACAGAGAGAGAGAGAGATAGAGACTATGGTCAATCTTGATAGCAGCCAATTAACCTACTAGTATGTTTTTGGAGTGTGGGAGGAAACCCGAGTACCCGGAGGAAACCCACGCAAACACGGGGAGAACATACAAACTCCTCACAGATAAGGTCATGGTTGGGAATTGAACTCATGACCCCAGCGCTGTGAGGCAGAAGTGCTAACCACTAAGCCACCTTGCTGCCCTTTGAGCTTTACCTTTTATCTTTAGAACTTTTATTACTGTTTGATACTGTTTTATAGTTAATCAGCAAAGCGGCTAAATCTTTTCACTATGTTATTTCTCATTTAAATCTGGCAAGCTACATTTGGGCAACAGTGAGAAATATACAGAAAAGAGCCACAAAAATAAGTAAATTACAATGTAGCTTTTTTTGTGAAAAATCACAAGAGAAAGTGGCTGCACTGACACTTATAATAAACTAAACTACTATCACACAATCATATAAGATATTCAATTTATTGAATACATAATAACTTATGTCTATAAATCGCAGTTAGGGACCACGTAGTCTTTTAGCCGGTAGCTGCTATCACTAATTTTACTAGATTATTCTCTCTACTAACAGCACCGAGGGTTTCAAATATTCTCCTTTTTTGTAGATATTTTTATTGTTTAAGAGACTGCCCATGCATCCTTCAGTATTACAGGGGTTTAGCTATGGCTAAGAAGTCAGGTAGCCAGCGTTTGGCACACTGTAGAACAGAGATAGTTAATTTGTGTCTCTCCGGCTGTTTCACAACCTGTGTCTAGCAGAACTATACTGGGATTTCTCAATACACGACAGCTGGAGAGCTACAGGTTACCCAAGCCTGAAATACTTTCACATTAAAATATGTCATCTGCTCTACTCCAGGTAGAACATTTTGAACCGAGATTACACAGTTTACACCCCAGTGACAACAGAAATTGTTTCTACCTGTAATTTACTTTTACTAAATTAGCCACAACCTGTATTAGATCTGAGGATTGCAATTATTGCTGTAAATCAATCTTTATCTAATTTCTCAATAGTCGACGCTGGCGTCGATGGAACCGGTTTAACCGAAGAAGGTGCAGGGCTGCAGTGAAATCTGTTTCATTTTACTGGCTGGTGATCATCTTAGTCTTTCTCAATACTCTGACCATCTCCTCTGAGCACTACGACCAGCCTAACTGGTTGACGCAAATACAAGGTACGCACATGTATCCAATTAATATCTATAGATGTAGCTTGTGCTCTATGATAGATATTAGGGTTCCCATCATTTTGAAATAAAAGAAAAAAGGGACATCCTTATGTTCTGGACTTTACTCAGTCAATAAACCTACTTCATTCTTCCTTTAAGGTCTTGAATAAGGTAAAACAGTTCTAAGAGCCTATTCTCATTGCCCTGTTAGTTTGGGTGGATCAGGAGTCTAAATTATGAGAAAATAATCAGTCAGACTTCATGTGCAAAAAAAGGGGTGGACTATTCTGGAAACATGGACACTTGGGAGTCCTAGGAGTGGAAAATGGAGGATTTTTAAGAGTATTATTATTATCATTATTATCATTCTTATTATCATTATTATCGTAGATTTATATGGTGCCACAGTGCTCCGCAGCTCCGTACAGTAGGGAAAATAAGACATACATAATACAGGGACCTACAAGGTAGACAAAATAAACGCAGACATGAAAACAAAGGGTATGGAGGACCCTGCTCATTAGAGAGCTTACATTATAAGGGGAAGAGGGCACAGCTGAAACAAGAGGAGCAAATGTGGCTCAGAGTGGAGATTGGGACAGTTGTGATGGTGCATTAGTGTGAATATTATCAGGTATAAGGTAAGCTCTAAAATAGAGATGGGTTTTCAGATAGTGTCTAAACCTATGAAGGCTGAGAGAGCCTGATTGGGCATGGTAAGGCAGCACGATAGAAGTCTTGTAGGTAGGAGTGAGAGGTGGTTACCAGAGAGGATACAATGCGCAGGTCAGTGGTAGATCTAAGAGGTCGGGAGGGAGAGTATTTTGATATGAGATTTGAGAAAGGGGTGGTGTTGCTGAGGGCTTTGTAGGTAAGGGTTAGTAATTTGATTTAGATTCTGGAGGTCACAGGGAGCGAGTATAGGAATTTTCAAAGTGGTGCAGGAGATATGGAGCAGTAAGAGAGGAAGATCAGTCTTGTAGCAGCATTAAGATGAATGAAGTGGGGATACATGGGTGTTGGGAATGTCAGATAGAAGGAGGTTGCAGTAGCCAAGGCGGGAGATGATGAGAGAATGAAAGGGCGTTTTCTGTCAATGTTTTTAAGGTGTAGTCGACAGGAGGGCGAAGTCAATTGTGACACCAAGACATTGGGCTTGTGAGACTGAGGAAGTTTGGTGTTATTGACAGTGAGGGAGATTTGAGGGGAGGTGGGGAATCTGACAGGAGGGAGGGTAATAAGAGTGGTCGATAATCCTCTATTTTATGATAATGGCATTCCTGAAACTGCAATATTGCATGTGTGTCTACGTGCCCCACTCTTTATATGTGTGTGCTTATGTGTAAAAAACACTAGGTTGTAGGGGGGTATGTACAAACCAATAAATTAAAGTCATCTGAAGATGGAAAACACTAAGGGGTATATTTACTAAGCTGCGGGTTTGAAAAAGTGGAGATGTTGCCGATAGCAACCAATCAGATTATAGCAGTTTAGTAAATCGGTGGTACTGCATTTAATTGTACTGACTGAGCCGACAAACAAGAAGACGACAGAAGGACACCGATGCCTAGTACAGCGACCGGAAAAATAACCTACTTACCAGGATGCCTTAACTCCTAACCCTAATACCCCTAGCCCCTAAAATAATACTTAAATTACATCAATGAAAGCTGGGTCCGGCCATCGCCGCTTTAAGATAAGTCGCTGTTTGTGATTATGTCATTTTGCACAGTCGGCAACACAACGAGTCGTCCCATGAAGACATCTGCATCCTGGTAAGTAGTTTTTTTTTCCAGTCGCTCAACTAGGCAATCAGTGTCCTCCTGTCGACTTCTTCTCTGTCGGGGTAGACAGTACTGTTAATAGGTACTACACCCTAGTAAATATACCCGTAACTGACCACATACAATGAAATCATGCACACAGATTATTGTGAGGTTCTAATCAAACTTCATACGTTCCAGATATCGCCAATAAGGTCCTCCTGGCCTGTTTCACCTGCGAGATGTTGGTGAAGATGTACAGCCTTGGGCTTCAAGCTTACTTTGTCTCTCTCTTCAATCGCTTTGACTGTTTTGTGGTGTGTGGGGGTATAACAGAAACTATCCTGGTGGAGCTGGAGATCATGTCACCTTTGGGAATATCTGTCTTTCGATGTGTTAGACTTTTAAGGATTTTTAAAGTGACAAGGTAAGTAGACAGCAGTGACCCACAAACGTCTTCTGAAGCCCTTGTCCAACACGTGATTGCTAATTTGTCCCTTGTTTAATTTTCAGGCACTGGGCTTCCCTCAGCAATCTTGTAGCTTCATTGTTGAATTCCATGAAGTCTATTGCTTCTTTATTGCTCCTGCTTTTCCTCTTCATCATCATCTTCTCCCTGCTTGGAATGCAACTATTTGGCGGCAAGTTTAACTTCGATGAAACACAGACAAAAAGAAGCACTTTTGATAACTTCCCGCAATCTCTCCTGACAGTGTTCCAGGTACTAAGGATCAGTGTTGTGTAATGTGTCCATCACTGCTGCATGTATTGTGAATTAAAATACAGCACCCCTAGGTGGGAAATAGCGCCAATGTTATTGAACAATGGCTATGACCATGGCTATACGAGCAAATAAGCTCGATGGTTGGCCTCATAGCAATGGCTGTAAACCTGACTTTTTATAGGGGGTGTGAGTGGGAGGACTAATGAAAAGCCACAGTCATGGCCATTGTGCATCTCATTGGTTCCCCCACTCACCCCTCCTCTTAAACCTCATCCCTTTTCTCCCATTCTGCAGTCATTTTAAAGAGGTGAACAAGAAATGTGTTTTGGTGGTAGTGCAGCTGTAAATTTCAAGTTCAAGTCTAGGTTATGAGAACCAGTTTGAATCCACAGGGCTTGTTCTAATATAGTATATATATTGCGGCATCTTGCACTAGTATGTGAACAGTGGAGACGCACTAGCATTAAAATCATTAATCCCTTTGCCAACTTGTTTTCAGTGCACTGTTTATGAATTTTAGAAGCTTGCTTGAAGGTTTGAAGACTTGAGGAAAGTCTTAATGTCCAAGGGAGGGAATTCCACAAAGTAGCTGCAGCCCCAAAAAAGTCCTGTAACCGGGAATGGGAGCATGTAATGAAAGATGCAGATTTGTTGAAAATTAGGCAACCAGTGTAGAGACTGAAATAGATTGTAGGGGTGAGAGTCTGATTCGGGAAAGACCAGTAAGGAGGGAATTGCAATCGTCAATGCGAGATGATAAGTGCATGAATTAAAGTTTTTGCAGTGTCTTGTGTTTGATATGTGTATATTCTGGAAATGTTTTTTAGATGTATGTAACATGATTTAGATATAGAGTCGATGTGGGGAACAAAGGCAAAGGATAGTTCTGAATCATTTATGGTCATGTAGTCAACAGAAATAAAAATGTTAGGTAAGAAACTTCTGTTGGTAGAGGACCTTGTGGTACTCCAACTGTTAAAGGAAATGGAGCAGAGGTGGATCCAGAGAAATCAAGGGGTCAGGAGATTGGGTATGAAGATAAGAAGAGAGTAGATACTTCATCTTCATTTGTGGGATCAAATGACGAGAGAATGTCAGAGGGTGCTGGGAAGAAATTGAGGTGATTGCTTGTTGAGGAAGATGATACCATTATAAGTCGGATCTTATCAATAATTTGATACAATTATGTGTGTCCGAGTGGGTTTATGTAGGGCACTTGTGCTTTTGCCAATTATAATGAAAAATAACCCAATGAAATGCTTTCCCTTCAATTAATTAATTAACTAAATCTATAAATCTATATTCAAAAGTTTCCATACCCTACTATACCTCTTCCAAACCTTCCCTATCTGAATACCCCCCTATGTCTTTAAATTCCTCCAATATGAAACATCCAAATTTATCTGGGCTGGTAAACGTACACTTGTGCGACTCGCTGTCCTTCAGAGGTCTTCCCGGGTCGGGGCCCTGGGCATTCCAAATTTTAAGAGATACTATCTGTCGGCCCAACTCGCTCAGTGTGTACTTTGGAACGGTCCTACATCTGCTAGGGTCTGGTGTTACTCTCGAAGCTGAAAGTCTGGGCCTGCTCACCCCTTCTTCCCTCCTCTGGCTCCCAATGACACGTCGCCCTAAAAAGGTCCTGAACCAACCCACAGTCTCCCACTCCCAGTCTGTCTGGGACTTGGCCTCCAGACGCCACGGTTTGTCCCCTCACCACTCCACAGTAGTCACTCTCTTCAATTCTCCAGAATTCCCCCCTGGATTGCTCTCCTCCTCATTTGTTTCCTGGCACACCGGAGGGATCCGATTCTTTTTTAAATAAAGTATTTTTATTGAGATGTTTTGGTTACAACATACAAGTAACATACTGAACATCCTATCTAACTAACCTCTGTCCATACCTATGTCGCTATAAACATTATACAGTGTGTGAACTTTTAGGCCAAGGAGGCCATCAGAGCTCTTTTAGTCAGTAATACAGTTACGAGTTCAATAGCATAAATCCAACAGATTGTCTCCAACCCTGTTTTATACGAGAAATTGCACTTCAGGTCAGACCTATTGAAGCTACACAGGGCTGAGAGCCAACTACCCACCTGGTGACTACCCAAACCCACGTTATCATCCCGATGAGGGTAGATAACATAACTTGATTCATATCAGTGATGCTATACCTTGTGGTATTTATGCATGGCCTTCCTATTTTCATACATGAACCACTCATGCCTCCAAACTTCAGTAACTAGATTGATCCATTTAGGTACACTAAGTGGCTCAGCCAACATCCATCCCCTAGCTATAATATCTTTAGTAAGGAGGCCAAGGTAAGTATATATTTGAAGAGTGGGTTACTCAGATTCTCTTCTAGAGTAGTGCCAAACAGGCAGATCTTAGGGCAAAAACCCGGAGAATCTGACATCTGAAGCAAACCCTCAGGAAACTGGTCATTCAGTGCATGTCTCAGCTGTAGATACTGGAAGAATGTTGTTGGGTAACAGGAAGTCCGCTCTCAATTGTTCATATGTAGCTAATTGACTGTCTATTTATATTTGACCTATGGTGTGAATTCCTGCCCCTCACCACAGCACTGAAACCCTCCAACCCCAACAGCTCCCTGAAACCAGCATTGAACCAGAAGGGAGTGTCCGGGTCCAGCCCTTCACTTCCCATAAGAGTATGTGATATTGCCCAAATCATTGATGCCTGACATATTATAGGGGCCACCTCCCTAGGTCTGTGCTTAGATAACAAATCCTGCAAAGCTCCAAGTAGGGTCCGTCTGCTCGCCCAAGAAGTGTCAGAGGGTGATGTTCTGAGTAGCGCCCAACCAGGAGACCAAATGTGTAAGCTGGGAAGCAAGATAATAAATTCTAAGATTGGGCAGGGCCGGTCCTCCTGAATTTTTGGTTCTACATAGTGTGTTAAAACGCACCCTAGCTCTCTTGCCACTCTAGAGCAGGGAAATGAGATGTTTATTAATGTTTTGGAAAACTTTCAATGGTAGAGGGATCCGATTCTTAAATGATATCACTCATAATGCCTTATTTCCCCAGTTTGCTGACATACAAGCGAAAACTGGCTTACCAACTCAATGCTTCTATCAATACCTACAAATTCGCAATCTCCACCCTACCATTAAACCCTGCCTTACCTCCAACCCCCTCACCACCGTTGAGTCATTGTGCCTGCTCCGGGCATCAACGCCTGGTCTTATTTCCACTATTCACTCTGAACTGACCTCTCCTACTGCTCCTCATCGTGATCCTCATGAGATAGCATGGGAGCGGGTTCTGGGCAATCCTCTTGATGACGAGGACTGGTCTGAAATATGGGACAATGCCGCCTCTAGCTCTATTTGTGTACGAATAAAAGAAAATGTCTATTAGCTTCTGTTTCACTGGTACTACATCCCTACCCGCCTTCATAAGATGTTACCTTACTCTTCGGACAGATGTTGGTGTATATGCTCAAGCGCAGGCACTTTTCTACATATTTGGTGGTCTTGTCCGAAACAACTCCTTTCTGGCACGACGTCAAGTCCCTGATAGAATCAGTCATTTAAATTACTCTTATTTTCAAACCCAAATTCTTCCTTCTTCCCCTTGGATTCCCTTCAGCCACTAAACATCAAAACAAACTAGCTCATTACATCCTCTCTGCTGCCACCTGCCAAATTGCCTCAAACTGGAAGCATGTCTCTCCTCCCCCTTTCTCCAATGTGATCGCCACGATTTGGCAGGTTCATCGAATTGAATTTATGACCAGTATTATACGCAACTCCTCTAAATCCTTCAACAAGGTTTGGAAACCCTGGATGTCCTATTTTCAATTCCACTACCCCTTCACCTACACTGTACATCCCGTCCCCCTCCCCCCATCTCTGATCTAACGCTCTCATGGTTGGTGGTTTCTGACACACCCACCCTTCAACCTTCTCCTTTCCCTTTCTTCCATCTTCATCTCCTTCACTTTTTTCTTCTCCTTTCCATTTTCTTTCTGCTTTTCCCTCCCTGTTCCTTTGTTTCACATCTTTCACTTGCCTCTTTTCCTTTCCCTCTTTTTTTTCTCCTCACTCTCTCCATTCTTTTTCATACATGAGCTCAGAGTATCGTTCCTTCAACCGATTGAAGCAATACTTTAATTGTACTTGTTACATCATTTGCAAACGTCAATAAAAACTTTTGTTTAAAATAATTTAAAAATTCCCATACCCTAGCAGAACTTAAGTTACTTAAAATTGTATATACCTGTTGTCAGTGTTACCTACAAGCGCAGTATTTTACCCTGGGAAATTCAATTTTTTTTTATTTCAAGAAAATATTAGTATTCATTGTATGCACATACTCCGCAAATGTGACTGTGTGTGTATAGGGAGTGCTAGAAATGTCAGTACAACAGGGTTTCATAATATTTCACACAGTAAATGTGGTCTAGATGAATCCTGGGCACTTGTAAGTTTCCATCCACTTATCTATGAGCTGTTTGAGTGACTTCCAGCAATGTTCTTATGTGCAAAGAAAAATTAAACTTCACCAGCTATAACGGCACTATCTTCCACATCTGTAGTTCTAACATGTTTCTAGAAGTTATCCACATATATTTTCACCAGCTATAACAGCACTATTGAGTTCATACACTATATGGACAAAAGTATTTGGCCACAACTGTTAATTATTGAATTGAGGTGTTTCAATCAGACCCGTTGCCAGAGGTGTATAAAATCAAGCACCTAGCCATACAGTCACCATTTGCAAACATTTGTGATACAAAATGGGTCGCTCTGAAGAGCTCAGTGACTTCAAGCATGGTACTGTGATAAGATGCCACTTTTGCAATAAGACGGTTCGTGAAATTTCATGCCTGCTGGATATTCCACGGTCAACTCTAAAGGATATTATTAAAAAGTGAAAGCGTCACATCACCAAGACCAATGCCAAGCGTCAGATGGAGTGATATAAAGCACACAGACACTGGACTCTAGAGCAGTGGAAATGTGTTCTGTGGAGTGACGAATCACGCTTCTCTGTTTGGCAGTCAGATGGGCGAGTCTGGGTTTGATGGATGCCGGGAGAATGTTACCTGCCTGACTGCATTATTCCAACTGTGAAGTTTGGTGGAGGAGGGATAATAGTATGGGGCTATTTTTCAGGGTTTGGGCTAGGCCCCTTATCTTCAGTGAAGGGCAATCTTAATGCTTCAGCATACCAAGTCATTCTGGACAATGCTATGCTTCCAACTTTGTGGCAACAGTTTGGGGAAGGCCCTTTTCTATTCCAACATGATTGTGCCCCAGTGCACAAAGCAAGGACTACAAAGACATGGTTTGATGAGTTCGGTGTGGAAGAACTTGACTGGCCCGCACAGACCTCTGATCTCAACTTCATCAAACACCTTTGGGATGAGCTGAAACGGAGATTGCGAGCCAGGCCTTCTAGTCCAACACCAGTGCCTGACCTCATAAATACAGAATGAATGGGCACAAATTCCCACAGAAACACTCCAACATCTTGTAGAAGCTGTTATCGCTGCAAAAGGGGGACCAACTCTATATTAAAGTATATTTATTTGAATACAATGTCATTACAGTCCCTGTTGGTGTAATGGTCAAGAGTCTGAATACTTTTGTTAATATAGTGTATATTTGAATTGTAATAATAACATATTTAAAGTAACTTATATTGTAGGTTTACTTTTTTTTTAAAAAAAACCAACCCCTCATATAGAAGATGGATGTTTATTCATGGATGGAGCAATTGTTTAATTCAACAATAAAAATTTATTTTTGTACCAATGGTCGACTTTTCTTATTAAAAGAACACCAAAGAATTATGCAGCGATTAAATCATTTTCCTTTTGTGATTCCTTTTTTGCCTTGTGTATTTTTAAAATAATTTTGTGCCTTTGAATGAACATGAATACCAAATAGCTGTCTTTTTATAACCACAGTACTACTGCTGGGTTTATTTTTAGTGAAACAACACTTGATTGTCTCACTTTCATTGTGAGCCGTTGTTGTGTTGGTGCAGGCGTCTGATGCATGAAACAAAGCTTGGTTCTAATTAGTTTCTGCTAAATGTTTCTAGTCGGCAATACCGTGGTTTGAAATCAATCTCATTTCACAGAACATAGGAGCTTTAAAGGGATAATTATACTATACGTACACAAGTAATACAATAGATTTCCATTATATACTGTTTGTCTTTATTGATGTTAAGCATATGTTGACCCTGTTGCTATAGTTAGTACTGAAGTGTGGTTGCGGTGCGTTGTCCTGCTGTGCTTCCCTTCTGTCAGTGCTCCTGCTCCTGACTTCACATATTGGATGGGCTCTTTTATTAGTATTCAATATGCGTTATTTATAAAGTGCCAACATATTTAGCAGCGCTGTACATTGAGGGGATCATAATACAAATAAAAAACATAGAGTGACCAGATGCAAAAGGTAAAGATTCCCCTGCCCCTATGAGCTTACAATGAAGGTGTTGGGAACAAGTGATACATAAGATAGCAGAATTATTGTAGTTGCTGGTGGCGAAATTGTACTGTAAGGCAGAAGCATTATCAGCAACCAATATTAAAGCAGCAATTGGTAATATATATTATAAATAAATCTTTCTCATAAAAACATAGCAATTTTGTAACATTATGTTACGAGCCACCACGGCGGCAGCTCGCTAGTTTCTCAGAAGCGTATCCCGGCTCTCTAGTGAACCGCTGCGACCCGGCAAATCTGACAGCCCGGCACGTGCGCATTGGGCCCACATATATTAAAGCCTCCTGTGGCTGATTAGATTGGGCTGTTGCCCTAACGTTTGATTGGTGGCTGTATGTATTTAAGGAGGGCTTAGCCTCCCTGCCGGTTATAGCGTTTGTGAGACCCACTAGCTGACCTGCTCCAAGTGCTGTGGATGCTCTGTCACTTTGATTCTGATTCCTGTTGTGACCCTTGGCTTGTTGCTGGACCCTGCTAGAACTCTGTTTACCCTGACCTCTGACTTTGTTACTGGATATCCTTGCTCGCTGCAGGCCCTGACCCTTTGGCCTATCCCTGATTTCTCCTAGTTGCTATGGACTCCTGACCCTGGACTGTTCCTGACCAATCACTTCTGTTCTTGGCTACCGCTTCCTACCTTCCATCTTGTCATAAACTTACCTGTCCTCGCTCTAGCGCTGCCAGCTCTTTGCTATCGGAAGTGTCACTTCTGGGTATCAGCGGTCACATGATCGCTAAGCTCGGGGAGGGGAATTTGAACTACTGGTTACTTAATCCTCACTCTGACACTCGGAGAGTGTCAGTGTCAGATCAACTTGTATGCTTCCTGGCTCCTGATTCCTTGTGGATCTCTGTGACTTCGCTGTTCCTGATCTGACTTCCGTGTATCAGTTCTGCCTGTTCGACCATTCTGATTCCTCTGCATTTGTGTACCAACTGGGCTTGGTGACTATCCACTTTAGTTATCTTGTGCTCCTGACCCGGCTTGTTTGATGTTGCTTCTGTCTTCTGCTTGTACCGCTGCCTCCTGTCTATGTACCGAACATAGGAATTCCCTCACGCCGAGACTGCCTGCTGATTCTGTACTGTGCCTCCCGATAGTGTACCAGTCCCGGTTGTCTGACTATGTGTTCCTACCTGCTCATCTCATCCGCTAGTGCTACATCTTGAGACAGACTAGAGGACCGCGACCTGCGGGCTCCCGGCAGCTAAGCCCATCCCGCCTTCCGGCGGTTCTTGGTGAACACAGGGGAGTCCGTTAGATTCCGCGCCTCTGGTAGGCCAGTGTCAATCGTGATTAGCACTAAGATCCAGCTTTATCCGTTACACACCTGCGATATAGCATATAAACTTCTTCTACTCTAGAATTAAGACTTGGGGGCATCCAAGTGTCTCTGAGCGCAACTAATTTTACAGAAAGGCGGCTGCTATAGGCGAAGACCTCTGTTCACCAGTTCTAGATGTCAATAGTCGCTAGCTGTAACACATTATAATATCACACCTCCCAAATGTCTCTACTTTGGCGGCCCACAATAGGGACAGGGCTTAGTTTGAAAGTGGGTGTGTTTTGAGATTTGGGTGGGGTTTATTTTGTCCCGCTTTTCCGGATTCGGGATTCTGAATGTTGGGAGCCATGTAATTTTAACAATTTAGAAGATCCAGTGTTATGCGTAAGTAGTGACTAAAAAATAATCTGCAATTTATAATTTCAGCCTAGTTGAAGGAACCTAGCAGTTAAAGATAAATATGTTGGTTTTCTATGGAAAAGCTTTATCTACAACATACTTGCCTACTTTGTCGGAATTTCCGGGAGGTTCCATAATTTTGGGGAATCCTCCCAGACTCCCGGAAGAACAGGCATCCTAGCAGGTCTTGGTGGAGGCGGGGTTAATGCCATGAATTTCTGTATTTCATAGCAGGGGGCATGGTCGCCACGCCCCCTCCTGCACCAGTCACCTGACCTTTCCTTGGCGATTATGATCTATAATATCCTTTTAGGTGAACATGATCTTCACCCTGTTATTTATGGTATATAGATACAGTGCTCCTCACATCAGTGCTGAGCTGTAGTTCTTAATCACTTCACATGTTCACATTGTGTTTTTCTAAATGTTCTTTAAGTGTTCGGTAAAATATATGAGCATAAGTTATTTTGTATATAGAATCTAATTTATCTGCATAATTGAATTAACATGAATGGGAGCTGCCGTATTAATCCCTCAACATAAAATAAAAATGTGGTCAAGAGGTGATTTACTTTTCTAAATGTACGAGTTTTCCCCACCTTGGCGGAACTGTGAGCACTTCTATCATATTATTGGGTCCATTTTTAATACACAAATCCACCAAGCTGTGGGAGAACTAACACCTATAGACTCAGATAGAACATTGACTAGTGGCAAAATGGCAAAAAAAAATCTGTATCTGGCATTACCAGGTACACATCTCTCGAACATGGAGGTACTCTTATTTTGCTCCTTTTGAAATGCATACTGCAATGACATGATGTAAGCAATTTTATGTGATAAATAACCCCATGACACTGGATTCATGTTAAAGATTTGTACTGTGATTAAACACACTAGTGACTTGATGCAGACATTTGTCAGTGATGTTATAATATTATATACTTAAATAAATAAGCATCTCCACTGTAGGAGCAGTCACTTCTGAGAACACCATTTACATAGTAAGACTATAAGTCAGTGCTTTTACCTACAAGTGTGGGGACAGAATGTCACCTACAGACAGTTGTTGTGTAACATACTTATCTCTCCAGTGTCTATATAGCAGCATCTGCAGCTGGTTCCGGGCTCCTTATGGTTCCCTGGTGTGTTTGTTCTGGAGCATGAATGTGTTTAAAGTGACAGTGTTGGCTAACCTGTGACACTCCAGGTGTTGTGAAACTACAAGTCCCAGCATACCATTCCAGCAATAAGCTGCTATATATTGGCAAAGCATGCTGGGGCTTGTAGGTTCACAACACCTGGAGTGTCACAGGTTAGCCAACACTGCTCTATTTCATAGTTTTCCTTTGAACCAATTGTTCGTCCTGAGTGCCAAATCACTAGGGGCCTGATTCATTAAGGATCTTAACTTGAGAAACTTCTTATTTCAGTCTCCTGGACAAAACCATGTTACAATGCAAGGGGTGTAAATTAGTATTTTGTTTTGCACATAAGTTAAATACTGACTGTTTTTCATGTAGCACACAAATATCAACTTTAAATTTCAGTGACATATAAGCTATCAAGTATTTGTGTGCTACATGAAAAAACAGTCAGTATTTAACTTATGTGCAAAACAAAATACTAATTTGCACCCCTTGCATTGTAAGATGGTTTTGTCCAGGAGACTGAAATAAGAAGTTTCTCAAGTTAAGATCCTTAATGAATCAGGCCCTAGATCTGTGCAGTTTGGCCAAACACAAATTAGCTACAGATTCAGATATTCACTGTTTTGTCCAAACCAAAGCATGGACACATCATTCTCATTGCATTGTATGCCAATGCTTTTCCAGCTGGGTCTTTTAGAGCATGACACAGGCTCAGCCCAGTTATACATGTAATCCTCTTTGACTAATAATATTGTCAAAAGAATCCCCACATCATTTATTGGAAATGGAACCAAATGAATTCCGTGCTAACTTTCCACTTGTTGCCTACAGTTGTATTGGTTCATAGAATTCTTCTCTTATGGACAGGTCTAAATAAAATATTGTACGTAATTATCAATCCATTAGAGAATATTTAGACCTAGTTTGCTTGATGAAGCATTACAATATGATGGAATTGTTTTCTTTTTAGATACTAACGGGAGAGGACTGGAACGCTGTGATGTACGACGGGATCATGGCGTACGGAGGGCCGTCATCTTCAGGGATGATCGTATGTGTTTACTTCATCATACTCTTTATCTGTGGTAACTGTATCCTTCCATCTACGAAAGCTTCACAGTAGGTTTGACACACGTCTACATTAACAAATAGTTTCCTAGTGGAAAATCTGTACTTCAGGTCTTTATTTTATGTTTTGTAGTATTTATAAAATTATTGGTTTTGGCATATTGATTAAAAAGCCTGTAGGGGGCGGAAGAGAACACAGTCTTATTGCTGATGTGATAAGTCTAAATCGGACGACTCATATAAAGCCAAACTGTACATGGGAAGATTGCCTTCCTAAACCTGCACATAACAGATATTCTACTAAACGTCTTCTTGGCCATCGCTGTGGACAATCTGGCCGATGCGGAGAGTTTGAACACTGCTCAGAAAGAAGCTGCTGAGGAGAAAGAGAAGAAGAAGAGTGCAAGGTACAGTAACCAGCAAGCGTTTCTTTGAGATTTGTAATATACATTAAATTGGGATTATTCTGTTGTTGTCTTGCATTAAGATGTATTAAGCTATGGCAGTAATTTGGGCCTCCGTGTATAACAACAGAGTAAAACAAATGCAGTAATATATTTACTACATAATATCCCAGTGTTGGATTAAAAGTTACATTGTAATATTTATACTACAGATGCTGTTTAGTTTAGCGTGGTTTATATAACCATAATGTTTACAGAAAATAAACTAGCAGATGCCAAAAGAAACACTACTAGGACATACAACATGCATCCTACAAACTATTCACAGATCTCGGAACTGATTTAATTGCCAATAATATCTCGGCTACTTTAGCAGCTACTTTGTTACATTTAAGAACTTGCCCTTGGTATCACCTACATGGGTGATGAGACATAACTGCCCCTACAGGGCTAGATTCAGAAATTTGGCATGTTCAGTGAACAGCTGGATCTGTGTCAAATAGATGGATTTAGTCATCAGATCTTGTTGTTGGGTTATTGGCCAAATAACAGGATCACGTGAGTCCCAATTAGGGAAGGTGGCCGATGGCCATACAGATAACAATTGCGGTTGTAGGGATTTTCCAGCATTCCCGATCCAAAAATGCTCCACCCCACCGATCAGGTTTGGATCTACGTCTTTGGCCATTTGTCTGACAAGGTGATATCTGAGCAAGTTAATAAAATAATTAGAAATTTGCAAGAGGATGGATTGATGAGAATAGCAGCCGTTTCTACCATAGAAGTTATTCTTAATGTAATCATATATTGCATTTTACATTGGAAGCCTGTAGATTCATATCTTATCAATACACTAAAGCAAGTTGGAAAGTTGCAGGAGAATCTGGTGTCCTGGACATAGAACGTGTCTGAAGAGATGGCACCCTTGCTCCCTAGCAACAGACACCCAATCACGACACACTCTGAATCCAGGCAAACCTGAAAACATGCACAAGCTTATCATAAGTTTGACACTAGTCACAATACTCCCCCAAGTCGCTTAAATGCAGATTATTACACTTCAGCTTCCTTGTTCCCAATCAGTGTGGGAGCTGCACTGCTCCTGTGATGAAGAACTGCCCTGTATGCCATGTGGTCAATATGGGCTTAGAAATGCAACAATGGAATTATCGGGCTGTACACTGCCTTCTCTAACACCAGGCAATTCATTCAATATACCTTTCTTCTTCCCCTCTAACATCAATAGACAACATGATACACTTCAGGGGCCGCATGGTCCCTCTAACCTTCACAAGGGCCCACATTACCCTTACTTTCAGTGATAAATTAAAACTACATTTAATCAAATAAATAGACACCTATCTGTAATAACATATCAGCAGGCATTTTGTTATAAAATTAACAAGTGTTACAAGCTATAACCAAGAAATCTGACTTTAAAGCAGGAAGGAGCTGAGGGCCACAGGTGAAAGCACCTGTCACCCATCACTGCTCTATAAATAAAGTTTTGCAGATTTCAATTCAAATATTAACATTGTATATAAATTTGATCAGAAAACTTTATTTAATAAAAACAAACCCTTTAGCATACAGCTAATGCTCCCCTCAGCTGTGACCTTATACGGAGCATGTTATCATCCTGAGCCTCAGGTAATCTCTTCAGAGACTCAGCGGGGCTGTACACCGCATCGCTTGATAGGAATTACCCAGCTTACAAGCAGCGTGTAAATCAGCTACCCTGCTTCTTCATTTCCCCCTGTTCCATAGGCAGGAATAATGGTAATTAACTTCCAGCCTCAGTTTAGGAATATCAGGGACCATGCATAATACCTGTTCCTTGTCGCGGATTGTTAGTGTTACTCAAGAGTAAATAGCTCCCCCTGTGTCTTATTACATGATTATTATAATTATCCTTAATGCAGTAAGTGCTAACATACTCAAGCAGTGACATTTCTAGCACTAGCTATTTTTATCATTGAAAACTGTAACACTGTCAAAGAAATGAAGTGTAAGCACGTGCCTCTAAATCCTGCAGGCATGTATGCCTTGATTGTGCATTTTCCAGATCAGAGAGCTCTGTCCTTCCCCTTGCACTTTCTGTATTCATCCTTATTTGTGTTTTGTAGCCCATACACTTGTTTTTTAATATTATTCATTTTTTAAGAGTATTTGATTGTCCCTAGCTGTGAAGTGGGCAGGTATAGGGCAATCCGTAGCCATTGAAATCATTGGAATACTCACAGTGCTGACTATGTGGGAGGCAGTGAGCTGTCCACTCATGTGTGATGGGATTGTGTCATGGTATGGGAAGGGGAATGGAGGCAAGCAGGAAACCTGGTGGTACTCAAATAAACGGCACTTTAAATGCCGACAATCTTTATAACTGCAAAACAATAGCGATTCCCATAACACAGACAACCTGAACATATGTACTTACCATATAACAGACATGCACTGGATCCAACATCTTCAATCGCCTCGAAATGAAAAATACGACTGAAATAAATATGTAGTCACAAATGACGTGACTAAGAATGGACACAGTAAAAACGGCGCTTTTAAAGCAGCAATGGCTGGCCCCACCACCTGGAATACATTATACAGGCGGTGGAAACCATTGACTGAGATAGTGAAAGGAGCAGGGCTCCCCAATGGCACAATGAGTAGGGAGCTGAGTCCCTTGTATTTTACATCATCAGACATGTTAGTCAAACATCAGAGTGATTAGTTGTAATACTAATGACGGACACTTATCACTGATAGCTGAATTTGTCACTCATCATTGTCACTTATCAGTGACACCCACTCATTATTGTCACTTGTCAGTGACACTCACTCATCATTGTCAGTTGTCAGTGACACTCGCACATCATTGTCAGTTGTCAGTGACACTCACTCATCATTGTCAGTTGTCAGTGACACTCACTCATCATTGTCAGTTGTCAGTGACACTCACTCATCATTGTCAGTTGTCAGTGACACTCGCGCATCATTGTCAGTTGTCAGTGACACTCACTCATCATTGTCAGTTGTCAGTGACACTCACTCATCATTGTCAGTTGTCAGTGACACTCGCGCATCATTGTCACTTGCCAATTTTCCAATTCAAATGGCACCTGAGACCTTACACTGACATGTGACTTGGTCAGTCATCATTGTCACTTGTCATCGTCATTCATTTTTTATTGTTTTACAGTATCATCTAATAAGTAATAATATTAGCACAAATTTACATTTGTGTATTATATGTGGATGCAGATGTATAATAAATATATATGGGGCTGAATTTAGAGGTAAAGATGCCCCATTTGTGTATGAGCAAAGATGTACCAGCACCCCCCAATAGATTAACCCTAGCCTTGCCAGCGTATACTGGTACCAGCAAAATCGGTGGGACAAAAAGCGTTGGGTCTCTCCGATTTTACTAATACCAGCACGAGCCTTTGCCAGCTTGAGCTGGTGACACTGTAGCAGGGGAACCCTCAGCGTGGGGTCACCCTGCCATGATTACAACCAGCCCTAGGCTGATCCGCACGGTTTGGTGTCGAGAGTCTGACCGTCGACAGGTTCACCATCGACAGACCGTACCCAACGCCTGTGTGGCACATCTCAGTAACAACAGTGAAAGAGAACATTTCATATATTATAAATATTGAATATATGATTGTGGATCATATACAACAGCAACTTTCTGAACCTTTGTGTCTGTCAGCAAATGTTAGCTGACTGTGTTTCTGGATTTTCAAGCAGTGTAACGGAATGTGTGGACTCCAGATACAGCCAATGGCTGTACATGTATAATTTTATTAACTTTTCTTTTTATGTTTTTGACATATAAATTAGCAGCTCATAAGCATTATTATTTAAGTCATGCTTTGCCATATTTTGTCCTTTAATGAAATAAAACTACTTTACATATTTAGGAAAGAAAGTCTGGAGAACAAGGATGGAGAGAAAGGAGAAAAAGATCGGAAAAAAGAGATTGAATCTAAGGTAACCAGCTTGGGCACAAATGACCTAATTTAAGCAGAGATGCCCACTTCCATATCACTGTATTTACATGGTCACATTGCACCACATGATGGACGTTTGTAACACTTCAACTTTGCAAAAACCTATTCAGGCTAGGATGTTGTTTAAAAGTCCATGGTTGAGGTGCCAAAGCCCAGATATGTAAATAAACATGCAAGGTGCATGAGAGCAGCAGTGTGACCACCATAATGCCCCCTAATACCTGGCACTGTATACACAAGGTGCATCAGAGCAAGGAGTGTGACCACCATAATGCCCCCTAATACCTGGCACCGTATACACAAGGTGCATCAAAGCAGGAGTGTGACCACCATAATGCCCCCTAATACCTGGCACAGTATACACAAGGTGTATCAGAGCAGGAGTGTGACCACAATAATGCCCCCTAATACCTGGCACCGTATACACAAGGTGCATCAGAGCAGGAGTGTGACCACCATAATGCCCCCTAATACCTGGCACCGTATACACAAGGTGCATCAGAGCAAGGAGTGTGACCACCATAATGCCCCCTAATACCTGGCACCGTATACACAAGGTGCATCAGAGCAAGGAGTGTGACAATCATAATGCCCCCTAATACCTGGCACTGTATACACAAGGTGCATCAGAGCATAGAGTGTGACCACCATAATGCCCCCTAATACCTGCCACCGTATACACAAGGTGCATCACAGCATAGAGTGTGACCACCATAATGCCCCCTAATACCTGGCACCATATACACAAGATACATCAGAGCATAGAGTGTGACCACCATAATGCCCCCTAATACCTGGCACTGTGTACAGAAGGTGCATCAGAGCATAGAGTGTGACCACCATAATGCCCCCTAATACCTGGCACTGTGTACACAAGGTGCATCAGAGCAAGGAGTGTGACCACCATAATGCCCCCTAATACCTGGCACCGTATACACAAGGTGCATCAGAGCAAGGAGTGTGACCACCATAATGCCCCCTAATACCTGGCACCATATACACAAGATACATCAGAGCATAGAGTGTGACCACCATAATGCCCCCTAATACCTGGCACTGTGTACAGAAGGTGCATCAGAGCATAGAGTGTGACCACCATAATGCCCCCTAATACCTGGCACTGTGTACACAAGGTGCATCAGAGCAAGGAGTGTGACCACCATAATGCCCCCTAATACCTGGCACCGTATACACAAGGTGCATCAGAGCAGGAGTGTGACCACCATAATGCCCCCTAATACCTGGCACTGTGTACACGAGGTGCATCAGAGCAAGGAGTGTGACCACCATAATGCCCCCTAATACCTGGCACTGTGTACACAAGGTGCATCAGAGCAAGGAGTGTGACCACCATAATGCCCCTAATACCTGGCACCATATACACAAGGTGCATCAGAATAAGGAGTGTGACCACCATAATGCCCCCTAATACCTGGCACCATATACACAAGGTGCATCAGAATAAGGAGTGTGACCACCATAATGCCCCCTAATACCTGGCACTGTATACACAAGGTGCATCAGAGCATAGAATGTGACCACCATAATGCCCCCTAATACCTGGCACCATATACACAAGGTGCATCAGAATAAGGAGTGTGACTACCATAATGCCCCCTAATACCTGGCACTGTGTACAGAAGGTGCATCAGAGCATAGAGTGTGACCACCATAATGCCCCCTAATACCTGGCACTGTGTACACAAGATGCATCAGAGCAAGGAGTGTGACCACCATAATGCCCCCTAATACCTGGCATCGTATACACAAGGTGCAGCAGAGCAAGGAGTGTGACCACCATAATGCCCCCTAATACCTGGCATCGTATACACAAGGTGCATCAGAGCAAGGAGTGTGACCACCATAATGCCCCCTAATACCTGGCACTGTATACACAAGGTGCATCAGAGCATAGAGTGTGACCACCATAATGCCCCCTAATACCTGGCACCATATACACAAGATGCATCAGAGCATAGAGTGTGACCACCATAATGCCCCCTAATACCTGGCACTGTGTATACAAGGTGCATCAGAGCAGGAGTGTAACCACCATAATGCCCCCTAATACCTGGCACTGTGTACACAAGGTGCATCAGAGCATAGAGTGTGACCACCATAATGCCCCCTAATACCTGGCACCGTATACACAAGGTGCATCAGAGCAGGAGTGTGACCACCATAATGCCCCCTAATACCTGGCACTGTGTACACAGGGTGCATCAGAGTCAAGGAGTGTGACCACCATAATGCCCCCTAATACCTGGCACTGTATACACAAGGTGCATCAGAGAAAGGAGTGTAACCACCATAATGCCCCCTAATACCTGGCACTGTGTACACAAGGTGCATCAGAGCATAGAGTGTGACCACCATAATGCCCCCTAATACCTGGCACCGTATACACAAGGTGCATCAGAGCAGGAGTGTGACCACCATAATGCCCCCTAATACCTGGCACTGTGTACACAGGGTGCATCAGAGCAAGGAGTGTGACCACTATAATGCCCCCTAATACCTGGCACTGTATACACAAGGTGCATCAGAGCATAGAGTGTGACCACAATAATGCCCCCTAATACCTGGCACTGTATACACAAGGTGCATCAAAGCATAGAGTGTGACCACAATAATGCCCCCTAATACCTGGCACTGTGTACACGAGGTGCATCAGAGCAAGGAGTGTGACCACCATAATGCCCCTTAATACTTGGTACCGTATACACAAGGTGCATCAGAGCAAGGAGTGTGCCCACTATAATGCCCCCTAATACCTGGCACCATATACACAAGATGCAGCAGAGCATAGAGTGTGACCACCATAATGCCCCCTAATACCTGGCACCATATACACAAGGTGAATCAGAACAGGGAGTGTGACCACCATATTGCCTCCTAATACCTGGCACCATATACACAAGGTGCATCAGAGCAGGAGTGTGACCACCTTAATGCCCCCTAATACCTGGCACCATATACACAAGGTGCATCAGAGCAGGAGTGTGACCACCATAATGTCCCCTAATACCTGGCACTGTATACACAAGGTGCATCAGAGCATAGAATGTGACCACCATAATGCCCCCTAATACCTGGCACCGTATACACAAGGTGCATCAGAGCAAGGAGTGTAACCACCATAATGCCCCCTAATACCTGGCACCGTATACACAAGGTGCATCAGAGCAAGGAGTGTGACCACCATAATGCCCCCTAATACCTGGCACCATATACACAAGATGCATCAGAGCATAGAGTGTGACCACCATAATGCCCCTTAATACCTGGCACCATATACACAAGATGCATCAGAGCATGGAGTGTGACCACCATAATGCCCCTTAATACCTGGCACCATATACACAAGATGCATCAGAGCATGGAGTGTGACCACCATAATGCCCCCTAATACCTGGCACCGTATACACAAGGTGCATCAGAGCAGGAGTGTGACCACCATAATGCTCCCTAATACCTGGCACCGTATACACAAGGTGCATCAGAGCAAGGAGTGTGACCACCATAATGCCCCCTAATACCTGGCACTGTGTACACAGGGTGCATCAGAGCAAGGAGTGTGACCACCATAATGCCCCCTAATACCTGGCACTGTATACACAAGGTGCATCAGAGCATAGAGTGTGACCACAATAATGCCCCCTAATACCTGGCACCGTATACACAAGGTGCATCAAAGCATAGAGTGTGACCACAATAATGCCCCCTAATACCTGGCACTGTGTACACGAGGTGCATCAGAGCAAGGAGTGTGACCACCATAATGCCCCCTAATACCTGGTACCGTATACACAAGGTGCATCAGAGCAAGGAGTGTGCCCACCATAATGCCCCCTAATACCTGGCATCGTATACACAAGGTGCAGCAGAGCAAGGAGTGTGACCACCATAATGCCCCCTAATACCTGGCATCGTATACACAAGGTGCATCAGAGCAAGGAGTGTGACCACCATAATGCCCCCTAATACCTGGCACTGTATACACAAGGTGCATCAGAGCATAGAGTGTGACCACCATAATGCCCCCTAATACCTGGCACCATATACACAAGATGCATCAGAGCATAGAGTGTGACCACCATAATGCCCCCTAATACCTGGCACTGTGTATACAAGGTGCATCAGAGCAGGAGTGTAACCACCATAATGCCCCCTAATACCTGGCACTGTGTACACAAGGTGCATCAGAGCATAGAGTGTGACCACCATAATGCCCCCTAATACCTGGCACCGTATACACAAGGTGCATCAGAGCAGGAGTGTGACCACCATAATGCCCCCTAATACCTGGCACTGTGTACACAGGGTGCATCAGAGTCAAGGAGTGTGACCACCATAATGCCCCCTAATACCTGGCACTGTATACACAAGGTGCATCAGAGAAAGGAGTGTAACCACCATAATGCCCCCTAATACCTGGCACTGTGTACACAAGGTGCATCAGAGCATAGAGTGTGACCACCATAATGCCCCCTAATACCTGGCACCGTATACACAAGGTGCATCAGAGCAGGAGTGTGACCACCATAATGCCCCCTAATACCTGGCACTGTGTACACAGGGTGCATCAGAGCAAGGAGTGTGACCACTATAATGCCCCCTAATACCTGGCACTGTATACACAAGGTGCATCAGAGCATAGAGTGTGACCACAATAATGCCCCCTAATACCTGGCACTGTATACACAAGGTGCATCAAAGCATAGAGTGTGACCACAATAATGCCCCCTAATACCTGGCACTGTGTACACGAGGTGCATCAGAGCAAGGAGTGTGACCACCATAATGCCCCTTAATACTTGGTACCGTATACACAAGGTGCATCAGAGCAAGGAGTGTGCCCACCATAATGCCCCCTAATACCTGGCACCATATACACAAGATGCAGCAGAGCATAGAGTGTGACCACCATAATGCCCCCTAATACCTGGCACCATATACACAAGGTGAATCAGAACAGGGAGTGTGACCACCATATTGCCTCCTAATACCTGGCACCATATACACAAGGTGCATCAGAGCAGGAGTGTGACCACCTTAATGCCCCCTAATACCTGGCACCATATACACAAGGTGCATCAGAGCAGGAGTGTGACCACCATAATGCCCCCTAATACCTGGCACTGTATACACAAGGTGCATCAGAGCATAGAATGTGACCACCATAATGCCCCCTAATACCTGGCACCGTATACACAAGGTGCATCAGAGCAAGGAGTGTAACCACCATAATGCCCCCTAATACCTGGCACCGTATACACAAGGTGCATCAGAGCAAGGAGTGTGACCACCATAATGCCCCCTAATACCTGGCACCATATACACAAGATGCATCAGAGCATAGAGTGTGACCACCATAATGCCCCTTAATACCTGGCACCATATACACAAGATGCATCAGAGCATGGAGTGTGACCACCATAATGCCCCTTAATACCTGGCACCATATACACAAGATGCATCAGAGCATGGAGTGTGACCACCATAATGCCCCCTAATACCTGGCACCGTATACACAAGGTGCATCAGAGCAGGAGTGTGACCACCATAATGCTCCCTAATACCTGGCACCGTATACACAAGGTGCATCAGAGCAAGGAGTGTGACCACCATAATGCCCCCTAATACCTGGCACTGTGTACACAGGGTGCATCAGAGCAAGTAGTGTGACCACCATAATGCCCCCTAATACCTGGCACTGTATACACAAGGTGCATCAGAGCATAGAGTGTGACCACAATAATGCCCCCTAATACCTGGCACCGTATACACAAGGTGCATCAAAGCATAGAGTGTGACCACAATAATGCCCCCTAATACCTGGCACTGTGTACACGAGGTGCATCAGAGCAAGGAGTGTGACCACCATAATGCCCCCTAATACCTGGTACCGTATACACAAGGTGCATCAGAGCAAGGAGTGTGCCCACCATAATGCCCCCTAATACCTGGCACCATATACACAAGGTGCATCAGAGCATAGAGTGTGACCACAATAATGCCCCCTAATACCTGGCACCATATACACAAGGTGCATCAAAGCATAGAGTGTGACCACAATAATGCCCCCTAATACCTGGCACTGTGTACACGAGGTGCATCAGAGCAAGGAGTGTGACCACCATAATGCCCCCTAATACCTGGTACCGTATACACAAGGTGCATCAGAGCAAGGAGTGTGCCCACCATAATGCCCCCTAATACCTGGCACCATATACACAAGATGCAGCAGAGCATAGAGTGTGACCACCATAATGCCCCCTAATACCTAGCACCATATACACAAGGCGCATCAGAGCAGGAGTTTGACCACCTTAATGCCCCCTAATACCTGGCACCATATACACAAGGTGCATCAAAGCAGGAGTGTGACCACCATAATGCCCCCTAATACCTGGCACTGTATACACAAGGTGCATCAGAGCATAGAATGTGACCACCATAATGCCCCCTAATACCTGGCACCGTATACACAAGGTGCATCAGAGCAAGGAGTGTGACCACCATAATGCCCCCTAATACCTGGCACCGTATACACAAGGTGCATCAGAGCAAGGAGTGTAACCACCATAATGCCCCCTAATACCTGGCACCGTATACACAAGGTGCATCAGAGCAAGGAGTGTGACCACCATAATGCCCCCTAATACCTGGCACCATATACACAAGATGCATCAGAGCATAGAGTGTGACCACCATAATGCCCCTTAATACCTGGCACCATATACACAAGATGCATCAGAGCATGGAGTGTGACCACCATAATGCCCCCTAATACCTGGCACCGTATACACAAGATGCATCAGAGCAAGGAGTGTAACCACCATAATGCCCCCTAATACCTGGCACCGTATACACAAGGTGCATCAGAGCAAGGAGTGTAACCACCATAATGCCCCATAATACCTGGCACTGTATGTTAGTACTGTACTTTGGCTCTTCATTCTATTCTGTGAGTCCTGCCCTGTTTTATTTATAAACTAAATACCTGTGACATGCAGTTAGATTGGGGGTATTTTGTATGTTTGGTCCAGGTCACATGTCTAACTGAGTAATGTTTAAGCAATGTATAAGTGCTTTGTGTACCCTATTAAATGTCACATTATTGTTTGGGACATACAGGAGGACTTTCTTTTGGCAGCATAGCGAAATATCCTTTTAATTAAGTGCATATGTTATTGCTGGTTACCTGTAAACTTGTTTGACAAGTGTTAGATAACAAGTGCAGGTATTCTGATGCTGGTGGTTAAGGGGCCTGAGGCGGCTGCAGTGTATTAGAAGGTGGGTTTCTATACTACACTCCATAATGAACCAAAGTGACAAACGTAGTTAGATAAAATAAAATCACTTTTTATTAGAAAAATCTTAACCCTATATCACAAGTATCTAAAGTTACTATAAAAACAAAGCAGTCAAAATGACCATAATAATTTTAAGGCCTTATAACCCACTGACGTTTTAACAGTGGAAGTCCAAATGGCAATGTGAATGTGTTTGATATGCGCTGATTAACCAGTTCTTGTACTTGTGGATGTGGAGGTCAGTGGGGGAACAAAAACTGGAGTAGACAGTGTCTGGAAATCCGCTGTGCAGAGCTCACCTGGCCGCAGGTATGAACGTGAGTGGGTCTGGTGACAGTGGCAACAAGGGATTGCAATATCATTCCTATTTACATGCGTTGTATATCTTTAAAGAGCTTTGTAAACCTCAGGCCTTAAACTTTAACTAACTAAAGTTACCTCCACATTTAATTTCCATGTGTGTGTTCAGTAGATCAGTCAGTATAATGTTAACTTCTTGTAATTGTGTATTTTTGTACATTAGAATTGCTATCTCCAAATTCAACAAAGCAGTCTGCAGCTCTGCTGATTTGGGATATAAAAGACAAATTTAGCACTATTTTTTCTCAGTTTGATTGTAACTATAGGCAGCCCGGATAACAGCTTAGAAAAGCCAAAACCTAACCATTTACATGGAGTGAGGAGAAGGAAGTTTGGACTGTAATCTTTGGGTTGATCGGCTCACAAAATAGTATATTAATGATCTTGGTGTACAAAAAGAAGAAATATTAGTCTGTGATTGTCCTCACCTTTGTGTGTGTACATATAATATATATATATATATATATATATATATATATATATTGTATCTATAAACATGAATGTCTTCCCTGCCAGGTAGCAGTTGATGAAGGAAATGAAGAAGAAAAGGATCATACAGAACCAGGTACTACATATCCTATGCACTTAGTATTCTGCTTATCTCTAGTAATATCTCAGGAAGCCCAATACGGAGCTGGGATTAATAGAGCAGCTGGTGGAGTGTAGAGTGATCATCTCTCAAACCAACTTCAACTGATGATATATTCTTCCTCTTTCTCTACACTTTGCTTTATTTTCCAAATAAATACAGAAAAGACAACACTATCCTCTACGCTGTTCTCATATTAAATATCCCTCTTTTTTTACTTCATTGTCAAGTTTAGACAGCGGTAACCCAGCTTCACTAATAAGTCAGTTATACAAATTAATATTTGCATTAATGTACAGTGTACCAACTCTCACTGCCATGGCTGCATTAACTTACATTACTGGCCAATAGCCACATCTATACCAATCCATTGATCTGCTCAGATTGTAAGCTCTTCAGAACTAGGAGACTACTTTGTCATTTACTTAGATGCAGTAGAAACGTCTGAAATATCATGTTGTGATTTTAGTTTTACTTTTAACACATTATTATACAAATATGATTGCCTAGTCTTGCATGTAATAGTCCATTGTAGCACTTTACAGAAATATTGACGGTCATTTTTGTTTATGTAGAGCTTGAATGATGATGATTTATTTCACTGTAGATGAGGAGGATGAAGAAGAACCAGAAGTACCAGCCGGCCCTCGCCCTCGCCGAATGTCCGAGCTAAACATGAAGGAGAAGATCACCCCGATTCCAGAAGGGAGCGCCTTCTTTATTTTCAGCAACACCAACCCGTAAATATCAGCATCCCGCTCGTATTGGTAGTTATATTGAATGGCCAGCCCTGCTTATTATTGTATCTGTTATACAGAGCGGGAATTAGGTTTATATGTCATGCTCTGTTCCACAACTTGCGCACGTCAATAAGCATAATAGAGGAAGTAATATTCATGTTTGCATCCTTAGGAGTCAGTACAAACCAGTGCCGTTAGTGCTGTCATTGGTTTCCAGTGAATTAATAGACCACTTTCTCAAAATATCTACCTCTGCAGAGTGCATGCAACGGCATAGACAAACCGAGGGGGGGGGGGGTTTCCTGGTACCTGGAAACCCCCCTCTAAGCCTGGGTTACTGTATAATTGAGATGGCTGGACACTGCTCCCGCTTCACACAGCTCTGCTCAAAAAGGGAGAGCAGCGTGCACCTAACAGTACTGCACGCAGCATTGCCCATGTATATTATGGGGATAGGGAGAGTTGGAGAGCAGCCAAGCACTGTATAATAATATAGCCACGCCCCCATACATGATGGTCACGCCCACTAGTGACGTAGTGTGGAAACCCCCCTCTACAAATCCTGCGTTTGCCCCTGAACGGGTACAGTGAATAATGTTACTTCAGTTCAAGACAATGTCCTGGCAATTATACAGATGTATCAGGTCCTTTTTTGTTCTACATGTATATTATATATATTGTAGAAATCCAATTAAAAAAGGGCACGATCACCACCTCCCGACTGGTGACATCCAGATGCCAGAGATTTTTAGCTCTTTAGCCTGGGTCATTTAGGGGCATATTCAATTAGGTTTCCGGTCCGCGGTAACGCGCTGGAACAGACCACGAAGGAAATCCACGGTACTGAAATAGCGTGGATTTTCGTGCGCACCCCATAGGGTTGCGAAGGACAATCCGCGTTATTGCGGTACCGTATTACCGTCAATACTGCGCACTTTTTACGGTAACGCGCGTTACCGCGGACCGGATACCTAATTGAATATGCCCCTTAAAATCTAGTGCACGGTGTCTGAATAGACGGCAGTAATGGTGACACGACTTATCTCAGGTAAAACTGTGTAGCTAGATCATCATCATCACCATTTATTTATATAGCGCCACTTATTCCGCAGCGCTGTACAGAGAACTCATTCACATCAGTCCCTGCCCCATTGGAGCTTACAGTCTAAATTCCCTAACATACAGACGCATACACAGAGAGAGAGAGAGACTAGGCTCAATTTTTTGATAGCAGCCAATTAACCTACTCTTATGTTTTTGACGTGTGGGAGCTAGATGGCTCACACAACTGATTCAGCAGTATCCAGACATTCGACAATTGGACAGTTCACATTTTGGGGGTTCTGCATGTCTTACATTGGGACACTCCAGGCTGGGACACCTACGATATGAATATTTGAGAAGAGGGGGAGATGCAATGCATCCCTTTAAATAATGTGCAGTATAGATAAAAAAACATATTGATTATAACGTAGTAACAAAATAACTTAATACATTACTTCCTGCCTGGCAACATGTGATCTAGATAATGAATTATAAAACTTAAAACTGAATCAAGCTGACCCAGCTACTAAGTGATAATGATGATAGTAACTCAGATATTCTGTATACTATATATTATTTGTTTCCCCCCACACCTTGATGTAGTGATTTTATTAAGTAAAGGTTCCGCTGTTTGAGCCCTCTTTCTGTTGACTTGGAATAGACAGAGCAGAACATGTATATTTCAGCTATTGGTAATATGTTTGTGTGTCTGTTCTTTAGGATTCGGGTGGGCTGTCACAAGCTGATAAATCATCACATCTTCACCAACCTCATCTTGGTGTTCATCATGCTGAGCAGCGCGTCCTTAGCAGCTGAAGATCCCATCCGCAGTACCTCCTTCCGTAATATAGTGAGTATTATAATAATATATGTATAGACACCTGTAAATATCTTTATAGTCTGATGTCGTCACTTCATTGTTCTTTAGGAAAAGGTCTGTAGTATAAAATGCAGCTTTAATGTAAAGTATTACAGATATTAGAAGTGACCTCAGACAATATTGTACTCTGTATGGTCATATAACTCCTCACTAACTTCTAATATCCATATAATATACAGTAGGTGGTCCATAATCCCATATATTATTAATCCCTGTCCAGATCTTTGTTTTATCATCATCACCACCATTTATTTATATAGCGCCACTGATTTTGTACAGAGAACTCACTCACATCAGTCCCTGCCCCATTGGAGCTTACAGTCTAAATTCCCTAACATACACACAGACAGAAACACACACTAGGGTCAATTTTTGATAGTAGCCAATTAACCTACTAGTAGGTTTTTGGAGTGTGGGCAGAAACCGGAGCACCCGGAGGAAACCCACGCAAACATGTGGAGAACATACAAACTCCACACAGATACGGCCATGGTCGGGAATTGAACTCATGACCCCAGCGCTGTGAGGATGAAGTGCTAACCACTAAGCCATTGTGATGCTTATAGAAAATATCTGGGTATGCAACACCCATCTATTGCTGGGAAATTGATCATGTACACATTGCTGAGTAAACTCCTAGATATTGTTATCTGTAGGTGAGACTGACAATTATATAATGCTACAATGCAATCTATGTGTTATGTCTGCCAGGGACAGGCTGATCCAGGTAAGACACCATCACATACTCCTCGCCCTTCAGGTCACATAACCTGAGCTCCTCTGTCTAAATATGTCTGACCATAATGGGATCAATATTCCATATGAGGTCAGAATTAACACTTACTTTGTCTGGATACTATCTTACAACTACTACCTGCCTCTCAGATTCCACCCCTGCCTATTCCTTAACATCCACGTATAGTCTTACATGGCTCATCAAGCAGCTGGTGCTCTACTGCTCTGTCTTATATTTCAGTAAATGTGCTTTCTACTCCTTCTATGAGCTTCTTCTACAGATCTGTAAAGGGCCACCAAACCAAGCGGGTGTATTATAAAAAGGGCTGCTAATAACTCAAATTCATATGTATGATTTTAATTTGGACAATTATTCCCTCTTATATGGTGATTCTGAATAAAATGTGAATGGTAATATTATCTCCTTCATATTAAACAACATTTATTTTAGCTTTAGTCGCTAATGGGAAACCTTCCCGCTCCATAAAGCTATTAACATTTATATAAGGAGCCTAGAAAAATATACCTAAAAGTTTGGTTTCTGTGCATGGTAAATCTGGTAATCATGATTCATCCTGCTACAAAACAATCCTCACCCCCTATGCTAATTTCTTTATTATAATTAACTCAGGGGTTTCTTATATTTATGCTTAGAATTGAATTTGGACTTTCTATATTCACAAATATATGTATTTATGGACACGGCCTTCTTAACTCATTTCAAACTACAAAATTGCATTCAAATCTCTTCATAGACAGCAATTGCGACAGTGCCACTTGTAAGATACGAGTAGAACACAAGGGGACCCAGCCAGCAAGGATTGTTATTACATATTGAGTAGCGTATATATTTAAACAACTTGTTGTCGCCTATTAAAAGCCTGCAGTCCAAACTTGATAATATTTGAGCGAACTCACTAGATTATATTAAATATTTGACCAATAAATTCTCAGGAATTATACAATCTACATTTAATTTAGCAATAATATTGCCAAAACAGTTTTCCATGAACATTATACTATTCTGCACATCTGTTGGCAGTAAAACATGAAAACTTTTCACACTTGGTCCCTGACCTTTTGCATAAGTTAGCTATTGTACAATTCTAGAGCTCACTTGATGTATATTTGCAATGCTAAATCTAAGTGTCCCGCATAGCACATAGTCCCAAAACTGTGCAGAGCTTCATTAACACTTAATTTAGGAGCTGCACTGAGCCTGCCCCCGCTGCTCCACTAAGTACTCTGGCTGCTGGTTTGATTTTGTCAGAAATAGCTCCTCTGACCTTTATTGTAGCTCAACAGGTCACAACTCCTGGAGACAAAGTCATTGCAGTAATAATTTTGAAAAATGGACTTTAAACTTTAAAAAATATATTCATGCCAATCAAAGCACAACAAGCTTAAAGGTGTGTTGTCATCAATTGTGTCAAATGAAATAGAATTATATTTTGCAATTTCATTAGAAAATGCATCATTTTTATAATACATGTATTGTTTTGCACATGCACAGTAGGGTTTGTTAAAGTGCGGTACGTATGTTAGTCTGGAGATTACACTGTTGCTATTGCTGTTTATTGAAAGCTTCTGGATGATAACTACTTCCCAGAAATGTCTGAAATCAGTGACAGCTACAGGCTATAACTTTAAAGATTTGTTCACACATATGCACTTTAAAGACGTTTTAGTGTTGTTATTAACACATTTTCTATGCACTGTACATTAGTTTACTTATGCTTTTACCAATACAGTCTGTCAGGATACAAGTTCTCGGTTAGCTCTTTTGCTTGTATCAATCACTTAAGAATGTGTCCAGTCTTAAACTGGTGGAACTCCAGCACCGATTAAACACTACAGGGCCAATTCTGCAACCTTGTTCCATATTTCCCAGTACCCCTTAGTGGGAACTAATTGCACACCTACACGAGTATCATTAGGGAAAAAAAAGCAATTTAATTAATAAACTCACCAAGGGGTATATTTACTAAACTGCGGATTTGAAAAAGGTGGAGATGTTGCCTATAGCAACCAATCAGATTCTAGCTGTCATTTTGTAGAATGCACTAAATAAATGAAAGCTAGAATCTGATTGGATGCTATAAGCAACATCTCCACTTTTCCAAACCGTCAGTTTAGTAACTCTAGCCACAAAAGTTTCCATCAGTTCACTTCACTTACACCCATACATAACCCCTTAAGAGTCCCTCTCTGTCCAGATGGCTGAATAGCTATGCAGCCCATTCCCTGTTGCTTCACTGTCAGCAATGCAATGACCAAGTCTTATGTCACCCAGCTTTTGGCAGGCACACATCAACACATGGCCTGCGGAGTCTCCCAGCAGTCTCCTGGGCTATTCTTCCAAGCAGTTCCTAATTAGGCCAAGCGCCATAACTCCCAGTAATACTGTCCATTTATACACACCAGATCTCACGTACCATCTGCTTTTATTCCCGCTTGGATTCCCATGGTGTCATGTCCTGGGACTTACTATTCTGGTCTTGGTTGACATTCCCATATCTTATTGACTGACATCTGGCTTGGTTTTGTTCTCCACATAGCAGGGGACGCCCTGCTGTGGGTGGCTCTGTACAAAGGGGTGCCACTTAGCCGGACTAAAGGGTATAATCACTAAGATAAGGGGAATACCGTAGGCTGCCACCCACCTTAACCCTTAGTAATGTTTTCAGGCATGAGCCAAGTACCTGACCAACTGGTACTTTCTGTGAACATGAGTACACTGCTAATACATAAAAACCCGCTATATGAAGTGATAGGGGTCGGCACTATAAGTTTGTGTCTTACCAGTCACGACTTATAGCGTTGGGCAATGTCAGGGCTGGATGACTGTAGCTCCTTTGGCATATACATTTACAGTATAACATAAGTCCCACATGGCATAACTTAACAACTCTTATAAGAACAGATTATTATTAATGAATTATATAGTACAGCTGAGAATGGGGTGCAAGGTGGGCTTAATCTTTATTTCACCAGCCTGGCACCCTACTCTAGTCACACAATCTACAATCCATTGTACTGGTGGTGCACATTACGGCATGAGAGGGTGCTGCGTTATAACATTTTAACCACATCATTAACATTGTAGGAATGAACTGGCGGGAATGAGCCTGAAAGATAAGATTCAACATTTGTTTACGCGCTTTTTAGGCATTAGTTAATGGCTGTAAAGCACTTTAAAAACGGATACGTTTGAATGATAGAGGTGCTGAAAATAAACCACTCCAAAAAGATAGCATACTTCCATTTACATTGCAGCCCTTTGGCATCAGACGCGATTCATAGAGACATAGCTTGTGAATACAATCACGGCTAGTAGCTAGACAGAATCACATGCCCTGAAAGGAAACACTTGGGAGTATATTTACTAAACTGCGGGTTTGAAAAAGTGGAGATGTTGCCTATGGCATCCAATCAGATTCTAGCTGTCATTTTGGAGAATGTACTAAATAAACTATAACTAGATTCTGATTGGTTGCTATAGGCAACATCTCCACTTTTTCAAACTCGCAGTTTAGTAAATACTCCTTGATCTATCCAATCTTACATTTTATTCCATTATTTAACTTTACTGCCGTTTTCTAAGCTTTCTCCAATAGCCTCACCCTGGAAGTAAGTACACCCCCTTGTCCTCTATCATCACGCAGGTTTCTCACTGTCCTCTTGTACCTTGCAGATTCTTGGTTACTTTGACTATGCTTTCACAGGGATCTTTACAGTTGAAATCTTCCTAAAGGTAAAACAATGTTCATTTTTCTGATGTTCAAAGTGGTTTTTACTATAACATATAATTCTTTGTACCCCCAGGTGCTAGGATATGCAGATTATGTCTTCACTAGTATGTTTACATTTGAAATCGTTTTGAAGGTAACCTGGTTTGTGTGAAATTTGTATTTAAAACAGCAGTACTCTTAATTTCATATACTCATTGGTCAATAATATGTTTCCATTTTTCTATTTTAAGCCAATACTTTAGTTTTAAAAGAAAAACCTCTGCCTGGTTTAATGTGGTGTAAAATTAATAAGTAATAATACTTAGAATTGATCTTGCAGTTCCTTAATCCTAATTACTAAACTGCGGGTTTGAACAAGTGGAGATGTTGCCTATAGCAACCAATCAGATTCTAGCTGTCATTTTGTAGAATGTACTAAATAAATTATATCTAAATTGGATTGGTTGCTTTAGGCAACATCTCCACTTTTTTCAAACCTGCAGTGTAGTAAATACACCCCATAGTGTTTTTTTTATGTTCCTCCTTTTTAATATGTTTCTATCTGGAGAGGTTTAAGTTGTTGACTAAACCTCTTCATAAACAGCTGTAGCAACAGTGACACCTGCATGATGTAAAAATCAGTCATCAAACAAAATACTAAGAGTAGCATATTAAATACAGTAAACCTAATAAAATATTTTTGTAAATGAAATCACATATCACTTATATTTTATTTGACAAGTATTACTTAAAAGGTGTCTAAAAGTGCAGTAAAATTGTAAGGAGTTAGTAAATCAGACTTGATGAACATGGCCATATGTATTTTTAATAAAGAAATAAACTCCTTTGATTTGACTTATGGTCAATTTTCCAAAATCTTACATGTACAACTTGCTGTACACTATACAGACACATCCAGTGCTTAAATGATGTTTTTATTGTTTACAAGTTACACAACCATTGATATAAAAAATATAGTATCATAGTAATAACTATGTAAGCAATGTATCATGTTTTCTTCAGGAATGGAAGCAGCAGGTTATTCAAACATTACATTCTTGTGCAATAGCATTGAGCTAATTATAAAGGTAGTGAGTGACAGTGGTGCTTTCTGTGTCTATGTACATCAGCCTGCACTGTTTGTTATTTCTAGATCTTATCAGTGCTAGTGTGACAGGACCCTATGGTTATTACCTGCTAAGCGTATGAAGCAGGTACACGCCAGCTTTCTGCGGGTGCAGATAGCATTGGGGCTTCCCTTTACCATGAGTTACTTGTTAAGTGATATCATCACTTCTGTAATCAGAATTAGAAAATACTGTTACTCTTGCTGTAAATGATATCCAGCTATTCCTCATATCTTTATAGTATATAATATGGACCTATATTATCACATACAGGTTTAAGTCTGTTAATATTAAAATAAACATTATAACATCCACACAGTATAAACAAAGATTAAAAATTGCTGCTCACATCACATCCAAGTTGTTGAAGTAATAAATATTAACTCTGGGGATAAATGTATGAAGCTCCGGGTTCTTCAACACCCGCGAGTTCGGTGTCTTCAGCGTTTAAATTTAAAGCGGCGCTGCCTTGTAAAGGGAAGTTTCCCTTTACAAGGCAGCACTGCTTTAAATTTAAGCGCTGAAGACGCCGAACTTGCGGGTGTTGAAGAAGCCGGAGCTTCATACATTTACCCCCTGGTGTTTTTTAAAAGGAGGTATTCCTTCTCTTATATTATCTGGATTGTTATATAATAAAACCCCCTCAATGTAACGCATCTTTGTCCTGTTCCTGATCACGAGCGTTTGTTTATTAGCTAGGGACCGTAAGACAAAGAACAAACATAATGATTTTTCCTTTCATGAATCAGTTGGTAGCTGCATAAAGGTGTAAAAGTTGTCATTACTCCTTTTCGTCCCAGTAAATTAACACAAATGTGTTTTAATGTGCTGTATGCTGCCTACAAAACTCAGTTCCTTAGTGTAAAAAATAGGCTACAGTGAAATCATCACCAGAAACAATAGGAGAGAAAAACTTATTGCTGCTGATTTAAATACTGTTTTCTGTGTGAGTTTTGTCTGAATGGAGTGTGTTTAGTCTGCACATTAAAACCCAAGAGATGTTTGTTCTTTAAGAGAAAATAATGGTCCTCATTTACGAAGTGCAACACCTTGATTTTGCGCTATTGCTCCTTGATGGTCCGCCCAGCACACAGCGAGGTCCGTGTCTCCACTCAGCACTTAGGATCAGCCTCTGTAAGCTGAATATATTACTTGGGTCATTTTTGTAGGTGTAAAGCTTTCTATTACATTACTCGGAGTGCGCCTGGTTATGCCTATATGTCTAATGGGGCCCATTCAGCGGATAAGTCCATTTGTACCTGCATCTGTAATAAAACAGTCCCTGGTGCACTGTGCAATAAAAATACATACATAATGAACTAAAAGTCAACCAGTTACAGCCCCCAATCTTCAACTAGCCGAGAGCTAGACAATCTGCACTGATTTCCACTGTAACAGCGAGACAATGAGCGTGGGGGACCCGTGCTATAGTGAGTGGTCAGTACGGGACTGGTGCCAAAATATTAAATATCGTACGTTTTTCAAATGAGCATTAATTGAATAAAATATCCCAAGAACTTCCTTCATATCTTTATATTGCAATAAATTCTCTGTCTTCATATGTTGGAAATAAAATCTTCTTAATCCATTGTAGTCCAAGGGGTATATTTACTAAACTGTGGATTTGAAAAAGTGGAGATGTTGCCTATAGCAACCAATCAGATTCTAGTTTTCATATGTTCAGTACATTCTACAAAAAGATAGCTAGAATCTGATTGGTTGCTATAGGCAACATCTCCACTTTTTCAAACCCGCAGTTTAGTAAATATACCCCCAAATGTTTAATGTCTTCTTGATTGGTCGTATTTTTATGGGGATTTTTGGGATATGGGTTTGTTTTCCCATTTGAACTACAATGGATTAAGCAAAAAAAGAATATGATTTAATTTCACATTTGTACGTCAGTGAATTAAGGAAGAAAAGATTTATTATTTAATAAAGTGCTGGACAAGGGGTTTGAGGTTTTTTTTTAACTCTTTTGTTATAATGGGCAGAGGTTTATAAGGACCCCATTGTACTGGGACCACTAAGTTGGTAAAGTTAGTTCTTACCCAGGCCCCCACCGCCTAGGAGAATCTGGAAGAGCGCCAGCATTTTTCATTGTGGGGCTGGTTGAATATTCACCCTTTCCACCCTTTTATCTCGTTACAATAATCTTGCTCTGCAAAATGCAAACTCTGAAATTGTGCACTGTTCTTCATAACGAGGCTATTCTGTACTTCAGTGATAATGCCTTCACTCCCCCCCAACTCTATTCCTCTCTGCTCCTCTGCAAACTCTGCAGTTTAATTACACAGACCTACATGTACTGGCGGAATCTAGGCATATTCACGCAAATCAAGGCACACAGCGGGTCCAAAACTATATTTGCGCTACCCTGTTTTGCCCTTCGTAAATGACCCCTAGTGTGTTTTTGGACTGATACTTTTTATGGTTGCATTTAACTCAACAGCAGAACATTCCCACCCAATATACAGCAGTAAGAGAAAGCTCAGGTATTCTGACATTTCTATGCACTACAACTATATTTATCCCCTGTGGACTGCACTGCTATATTAGTCCTTACGATAGGTCTGTATATCTCATCAGTGGACTGTCTCTGACTCAAATCTGTAGTGTGTGTCCTTTATTGTTTAGCTCAGATTGCCCTCTACCTACCATTTCTAGACTAGACTAGGTCAGTCCTCGATCTGTCATCACTGGTCAAGGTCTGTTCTTTATCTTGTATCTCTTGTCAAGTTCAGTCCTATATCATCCTTCTGTAGTTGTGGTCTCACCTGTATTTTACCTCTGTAGCTTTGTTATTTCGTGAATCAAGCAAATCTTTAGTAAAATAGTGGCCAAATATGCTCTTATCCTGTCTCTTGGCCGCATTTACCAATATGGCTGATAAAGATCCTATCATAGAAACATAGACTTTGATAACAAGTCCATCTATAAGTCCATGTCCATCTAGTCTGGTATTATTTATTTTTTATTTGGCTTTTATATGTAGCTAAAATATACAAATATCATATCTCTGTGCATCTATCATTTGAAGACACAAAGCCAGTTGATATTGCCAGTGACAATGAAATATTTGTGGCCATCATCTTGTATATCCATCTTTAGACTAGGTCTGACCTGTATCTTCCATCTAAAGACTAGGTCTGATCTGTATCTTCCATCTATAGACTAGGTTTGTCCTGTATCTTCCATCTATAGAGTAGGTCTGTCCTCTATCTTCCATCTTTAGACTAGGTCTGTCCTGTATCTTCCATCTATAGAGTAGGTCTGTCCTGTATCTTCCATCTATAGAGTAGGTCTGTCCTCTATCTTCCATCTTTAGACTAGGTCTGTCCTGTATCTTCCATCTATAGAGTAGGTCTGTCCTGTATCTTCCATCTATAGAGTAGGTCTGATCTGTATCTTCCATCTGTAGACTTGGTCTGACCTGTATCTTCCATCTATAGAGTAGGTCTGTCCTGTATCTTCCATCTATAGACTAGGTCTGACCTGTATCTTCCATCTGTAGACTAGGTCTGTCCTGTATCTTCCATCTATCGACTAGGTCTGTCTTGTATCTTCCATCTATAGACTAGGTCTGTCCTGTATCTTCCATCTATAGAGTAGGTCTGTCCTGCATCTTCCATCTATAAACTAGATCTGTCCTGTGTCTTCCATCTATAGACTAGGTCTGTCCTGTATCTTCCATCTATCGACTAGGTCTGTCTTGTGACTTCCATATATAGAGTAGGTCTGTCCTGCATCTTCCATCTATAGACTAGGTCTGTCCTGTATCTTCCAACTATCGACTAGGTCTGTCCTGTATCTTCCATCTGTAGACTAGGTCTGACCTGTATCTTCCATCTATAGACTAGGTCTGACCTGTATCTTCCATCTGTAGATTAGGTCTATAATGTATACTACTTCAGTACTACTTCAGTACCCGTAGCGCCCACATCTACACCATAAATGTACCACTCATTTGTATTTAGAGTATTTCTCTCTCTAGAAAATGTGTGTCCCTTGTCTTTTATATGTAACTATTTCTCCCATCTCTAGAACACGTATTTACGCGTGCTGTGTGTTCTCTGTCTTATCCCTTTAGTCTTGGTGTGTTCTGGAGTTATTCTATTTCCTTTATATAATAATTAAACCAGAATCAGTCCTGAGATTATACATTTATGTAAATAATTGTGTGACAAGACACATAGGGCTCTGTGACAGGGTGACTGATAAGAACCCTGTGCTGTATATATGGTGGGAATGTGTACAATGCATGGGGAAGCAGACACCAATTGTGCACACACTTTGCTTCATTTGCTGGATTGCATGAGCCTGTCTGTTGTGGGATATTGCACAGTTACTGTCTGAGCTCTGATATGTTGAAGTTGCAATGTTCATTACATGTATGATATTCTTCCAGCGTGCTCTGTTTATGCCTTCTTCTCGTGGTAAAGCGTATGGCTTTCTGTTAATCTAACTGTAATATATTGTGTCATTCATATAACGGTCCAGCACAGCAGTGGAAAGAAACTTGAAGACTAATAATATAGTTTGTATGTTTAGTACTCTAACACAATGACTGCTCTTATGAATCAGTTTTACAATACACACAACTACAGCATAATAAAAGTTACAAAAGATAAACTATACTACAAACTACCTTTATTCATTTAGCAGAATTGGGGCTTGGATCTAGCAACCTAACAGCTACGTAAACCAGCTTGAAGATAATTCTTTTTATTACCTGATCATTCGATTTTATGATCAACATAGACTACAAAGTAATAAAAATGATTAGTTACATTGGATTTAACTGCATAGAGTGAAACATAGAGGTTAAATGGAGTAGCCCTATCTAGTAGATCAGTGACGGGCAACACACGACCCTCCACCTTTGACCCCAGCTCGTTCCTGCTTCTTTGTCAGATATTTGTTATAGCTTGTAACACTTGTATAAAATGCCTTCTGATATGTTATTACAGGTAACTGTCTCTTTATTAAATGTATTATTGCTGAGATTAAGGGTAATGTGCTGCTCTGCTGAAGGTTAGAGGGCCGCCAATACGGCCACTGAAGTGTATCAGGTTGCCTCTCACTGTAATAGATAAATGATAGCTGGAATCTGATTGGTTGCTATGGGCAACACCTCCAATTTTAATAACTCTATCGCTTGGTGTCTTTAAGCCGTCAAATAAGGACTACTTTTGCTGATGATGTGTTCCTCCGCCTATAACTGCAACAGTAGGGACATCTTTCTTTCTAAACTAAATCTGTTTCAATTGTATATGGAGACACTGGCCTTAGATAGGCAATGTTTGCAGAAAAAAAATCATATAGTAAAAATTTGACAGGTAGTCTTTAAGATGCATTTACTTAGGTTCTGAGCACCTTATTGCATTCAGTCTTCTTCTCCTGCTCGTCCCTGTGCACCCTGTTTTTTAGCCATACAGATCAGCATAATGGTTACAGCAACAGTCAGACATTTGCCTCTATTGCCTTACACAGACTTTCTCTACCTCTGGTACCTGTTCGTTCAGGGGTTACAGCAGCCGGTCAATTTATATCATGAATTGTTGTGAAAGAACACTAGAAAATAAGATACTGTAGTAGCCAGTTTTAAAAGTCTGTGTGGCTAAGTGTCACAGAGGGAATCCCAAGGTCAAAGTTCCAACTGTGAGCGTCATCGAATACTTGTGCAAGCTACACGTGCTTTCTGTTAGCTCACTGTGTGTTAATGCAGTCTGTTATCATTACATGTACCGCGATGCTGACTAGGTGGGTGACTGGTTAATAAATGTGCCATACCCTATGCTGGATTAACTCTCTTTTTACTATTATAGATGATGACATTCGGAGCATTTCTACACAAAGGCTCTTTCTGCAGAAATTATTTCAATTTACTAGATTTGTTAGTTGTGGGCGTTTCATTGGTTTCATTTGGTATTCAGTAAGTATTTTCATTTAGTAACATCACAATTAATATACCACCTTTTTTTCTAGTATAATTTTGCATCATTTTTATTATTATATAGGACTTTGCAGTATATTTACTAAACTGCAGGTTTGAAGAAGTGGAGATGTTGCCTATAGCAACCAATCAGATTCTAGTTATCATTTATTTAGTACATTCTACAAAATGACAGCTAGAATCTGTTTGGTTGCTATAGGCAACATCTCCACTTTTCCAAACCCGCTGTTTAGTAAATATACCCTTTTATGTGTAAGTTTATTTAGGAACACAGCCATTATTAATGTAAATATCATATATGGGGTAATATACTACCTACTCTATATTACTTAGGGAATCATTTTCAGCATTACCTACTCTTCCTGAATGTCCCATAGTGGGCTACCTTGGGCTGGGTCACTGGGCAGCCTACATTTATTTTCCCCTAAAATGTTCCTAATAGGCTATTGAGCCGAGTCTCGTCCCCGGGCTAAAATTTGCCAGCCAGCCCCTGGGTACATACTTGGGGACAGTTATCTGGGCCAAATAATTTCCAAGGGGCATTCTTAGATTTGTTTTAAATTTTTCCCTGGAAGTTTTTACATCTGTAAATGTTCCCATATTTCTACACTGCTCAGTGCAACTCCTCTTATTCTGCTTAGATGCACTTTTCACTGTTTGTTCTATTCTATAGACTATATAAGTTATTATTTACTAAAAAGAAGTAAAAGGCAAAAATAAATACTGTGTAACACAGTTCAATAAACTTATTATAATGGTGATTGTATCTTACCTAGATCCACCTAAACATTCCCATGCCGGCTGCTCCCTGCACCACAACGTTATTTGAAAACATTGACAACGATAAATAAGGGGTTTTTGTATTACTCATGTATTATTATAATAAGACTTTTGTGATCTCATGAATTGGGCATGCATTAGGAGCACTGCTTACAAATTGCAATGACTTTTTATGGTTCTTGGTGCTGTCATGTTGTCACATAAGAGAATTCATTGTTGACTTGTAATATCCTTGTCCTAATGTACAGTAGGATGATGGTTCCATTTGTAATATCATAATTTTATAATGCGTGCGTTATAATGCGTTCTGAATAATGATGACATTGAACCTTGTAAGCAGGGCCGCTGCTAGGGTCCACGGCGCCCTAGGCATTTTTAAAAAATCGCCCTTCCCCCCCGCAAAAATCGCCTCCCTCCTCTCTCCTCCCTCCTCCCTCCTCTCCTTACCTTGTCTCACCACCGCCGCCTCTCTGCTCCGTCTCCTCCCCTCCACTCACTGACACTAGTGAGTGGAGGGGAGGAGACGGAGCAGAGAGGCGGTGGTGGTGACAAAATAGCCTCTTCCCCCCCTCCCCGTCCATCTGAATGCTGTGCGGCGGCCGTGACAGGTATGGTCAGCGGTCGCCGCACAGTTTTAAAGTATTTTAGAATACTGTGACGCCCTCCAGAGCCCGGCGCCCTAGGCAAGTGCCTAACCTTGCCTAATGGGAGCGCCGGGCCTGGGCAGAAAGATAAGAGAGCTGCCGTCTGATATGTTTGTTTCCCTTGTGTATTCAATGCTCACCATACAACGTGCATCTCTACAGGTCTAGTGCAATATCAGTGGTGAAGATCCTGAGAGTGCTGAGGGTACTCAGACCCCTGCGAGCCATTAACCGAGCGAAAGGGCTGAAGGTAGTTATATAATTGTGATTAAGTTGTAGTGTGTGTTATAATGGATGGCCATTACAGATGTATAAAATAGGGTTCTTAATCTGGGCTCTGGAGTTGCCATGTGATGTTATTGTCATGTAATTAGCTGTCTAATTATTATTTTTTGTTCTACAGAAAGAGAAGATGTAAAAGCATGTTTTTAATAATAATTGGATCTTACATTTCATTAACAAAATGCTATTTTTTTAATCATACTTAGAATTTTACACTGCTTGTTTTGAGCTCCATGACACCCAATTTATCACCACAGACTTGATGTCCTAAAGATAGTCACTGCTTTTTTATCACCTTATTTAGGCTCACTATGGGGTAAATTTGCCAAACCTTCTACAAGGAAAAAGTGGAAGTGTTGCCCATAGCAACCAATCAGATTCTACTTATCATTTTTCTAGTAGATTCTAGAATATGATCTCTAGAATCTTATTGGTTGCTATGAGTAACGCCTCCATTTCTCCTATTTAGAAGGTTTGATAAATCTGCCCCCTGACCTCTTTATGTATCTATATACTCAATAAACAGGGTAGTTCAGTGTTAGTGATGGCTCTCACTCCCCCCACCCCCACATGGACCAGATAAGCTAACACAAGAATGCCTGATCATATGTAGTCAGTAGAATGAAATGGAACCTTTAGATTTGGATTCTGGTTTAGATGTTATTTTTTTCTCTCTGTAGCACGTTGTTCAGTGTGTATTTGTCGCCATCCGGACTATCGGTAACATCATGATTGTTACAACGCTGCTGCAGTTCATGTTTGCCTGTATTGGTGTTCAGCTGTTTAAGGTGAGTAAGAGTTTGAGAAAAGCCGCCCAGGTAAAATGTTATCATGATTATAAGGAATACAAGACATGCCAATGAATTGTGACAATATATTACACACTACGGAGAGTGCATGGCACTTCGATCTGTCCGTAGAGCTTTAACATTCACTGGACATTATTTTTTTTTCTAAAACAGGGCAAATTTTATCGCTGTTCAGATGAAGCTAAACAGACTCCAGGAGAGTGCAAGTAAGAACCCGTGAAGGCTCTTTTTCCCCTTTGCTCAATGTTTATTATTATTATTATTATTATTATTGTATATTTGTAAGGTGCCACAGTGCTCCGCAGCGCTGTACAATAAGGAAAACAGGACATTCATAAAACAGGGACATTTAAGGCAGACAAAATAAACACAGACATGAAAAAGGGTATGGAGGACCCTGCTCATTAGAGAGCTTACATTCTAAGGGGAAGAGGGCACAGCTGAAACAAGAGGAGTGAGTGTGGCTCAGAGTGGAGATTGGGACAGATGTGAGGGTGCATTAGTGTGACTAGTGTTATCGGGTATAAGGGCACCTCTAAAAAAGAGATGGGTTTTCAAAGAGCATATAATGATTTGAAGGCTGTGGGAAAGTCTGATTGAGTGTGGAAGGGAATTCCATAAGTGGGGAGCAGCACGGGAGAAGTCTTGTAGGTGGGAGTGAGAGGTGGTTACCAGAGACTAGACAAGGTGCAGGTCAGAGGTAAGATCTAAGAGGGCGGGAGGGAGAGTATTTTGATATGAGATTTGAGATGTATGCAGGAATAGTGTTGTTAAGTGCTTTGTAGGTAAGGGTGAGTAATTTGAATAATATTAAAGCAGCAATCCCATTAAAAAAAAATCAGGTATTGTTTTTTTTTTGTTTTTTGTTTTTTTTTACCATAAATCACTTTGGAAGGCTATAAGAAGAATGATGGTATCTACCATTCACCCTTGTTTTTTTTTTTACCATGGAAGCCACAGTCACATGGCACATGATCTAGTGAGCAGAGAGACCTGAGGACACCTCTCTGAGCTCTGTCTGCACGGTGACATCCTCCTTCTCGCCACTCTGTCATCACATGACATGCTGAGAGCTGTGAGACGGTGTCTGTGTAGCAGCCTGACTGTGTCTGGCAGCCATTCTTGTTTGCCCACCAGAGATCTTTTGAAAAAAGAGATAATGTTTTGTAGGAGGATAGCTAAGAAAATGACAGATGTTTGCTTAAAAGGTACTTGCTATTTTAAAAAGACAGGAAATACATTTTCAATGGGGCATTGCTGCTTTTAGTGCGGTGTGAAATTATATGCAATTCAGTTTTGCATTTGTAACTGTTTTGTTGTGATGCCCCCGCTTCAGTATTTTATATAGTGAGTAAGTGCTACTGTTTTTGTTGTTATCCATGGAGAGGTTATCCTTTGACTAAAATCATACTTATACAGCAACATAGAGGACGAATATCAGAACAAAATGCTAAATATGATATTAAAGTGCAAGCATTTATAATTAAATAAATTGCAACATTTAATTCCGTTTTGATGATAGTTCTAGTTTAACATATGGATAGTATTATATAGTTGTCTGTCATTGCTATTCAATCTAATTTATGACCAGTACAATGGATATATTAGCACTACAAAGTATAGATATATTCATCATCATCATCTATTTATATATATATAGCGCCACTAATTCCTCAGCGCTGCACATAGAACTCATTCACATCACTCCCTGCCCCATTGGAGCTTACAACCTAAATCCCCTAACATACACACACAGACCGAGAGAGACTAAGGGCAATTAAATAGCAGCCAATTAACCTACTAGTATGTTTTTGGAGTGTGTGAGGAAACCGGAGCACCTGGAGGAAACCCACGCAAACACAGGGAGAACATACAAACTCCTCACAGATAAGGCCATGGTCCGGAACCGAACTCATGACCCCAGTGCTCTGAGGCAGAAGGTCTAACCACTAAGCCAACATTTAATTCCGTTTTGATGATAGTGCTCATTTAACATACTGATGATATTATATAGTTGTCTGTCATTGCTATTCAATCTATTTTATGACCAATACAATGGATATATTAACGCTACAAAGTATAGATATATTGGGCTTGCCTCAAGTCTAAACGCAACTTGCATGTAAGTTGCGTATTTAAAAAGCGCTCAGAACTTGTATGTAGTTCTGACCGTATTGAAATCCAAATGGATCTCAAGATACGAATCTAGGTGTTATTACGCTCTGCCTGAATACTACTTGCCATATGTAGACACTCGGAGCAGACTGCAGTATATCTGCACAAGCATATGTACAATAAAGTTCACATAAGAACACATAAAACTTGTATTCCATCTTAAAATAAAATAGTAACTGTTATCAGTATAATCATTTGTGCTATATAAATATTATTTTTTTTTTTACATTAATTACATAAATATAGATGCTTTCAATGTGTACAGTACATACAATGTGTTTTATAGTCTATCTTAGTTGCATAGAGTTGTTCTGTGATAGCTAGTGGCACGCATATCTGTAACTTTTAAATCAAAGACTATGCCGTGTCAGTCATCGCTATCAGTCAGCGCTTACACCTGACCTGCAGGTGTTGTGGTCCTTAGTGAACATCACCTATATCAGTCCGCCCCTTCCCTGCACTGTTCTGCCGGGAAGGGGTGGCGGTATTTGACGCAAGATACACTACTCAAACGGACATGAATCAGACCTGTATGATCACTGTGATCTCCTCATTCATTTACTGAAATTTGAAGCACACAAAGTTACTTCACTAAGTTCTAATCTTATTCTACACATTTTGTCATCTTGCAGAGGAAAATATATTATTTACAAGGACGGAGATGTCAACAGCCCCTCCATTCGCGAGAGACACTGGCATAATAGTGACTTCAACTTTGACAACGTGCTTAACGCCATGATGGCTCTCTTCACGGTTTCCACCTTCGAGGGATGGCCAGCGTATGTAATCTGACTCACCCTTATAGTGACCCTGTCATCCCTGTATAAAGTTACACTTGTGTCTTCGAACCACCATATATGAATTATTAAACTACTAGAATGCCTAATGTGTTGGTCTAACCCTCTCCTTCACATACGCATGGTATTTGTATTTGGGAGGGACTGCCTGCAAAGGAAGGGAACAGATCATAAAATGTAAATAAAGCAAGCATGGCCTATAGATATTTTTCAGTTGAGTAAGAAAATATATTGATTAAATCATGATGACAGGTGCATTTAAATTATTTTCCTCAAGTAGCTCTAGATTCTAATATTACGTTGCATGAGAACCGGTGCGCATGCCGCTAGACAAATAGTACTGTAAATCACAGGACCCAGGCAGACGTTTGCTTTTATTGTAGTAGAAAAGGATGCCTATAATGTCATTGGTTACTATAGGTCTCATTGGTTACTATTGGTTACAGTAGCTTTTCATAATGTCAGTGGATGTTTGTACCTCACTTATCTAGACTCCTGTACAAGGCCATCGATTCCAATGGGGAAAATGTTGGGCCCATCTACAACAACAGAGTGGAGATCTCCATCTTTTTCATCATCTACATCATTATAATTGCTTTCTTCATGATGAACATATTTGTGGGTTTCGTTATCGTCACGTTTCAAGAACAGGGAGAGAAAGAGTACAAGAACTGCGAGCTGGACAAGAACCAGGTCAGATATGCTCACTTTTCTTAGAGAAACAGAAAATAACTAAACATCGATGACTTCCAGGTAGCCTAGACTCTAGCTTTGCCGTTTCCTTTTCTTCACTTTTTAAATTGTAATAATGCTAAAGAGCACTCATCACCTAGTGGGGGAACAACGTGGTCTATTAGTTTTCTACGAACTTGAGACTTCATTGAGAAATGTAAAGGCAGCCAATCAGCTCACTAGGAAGCAGTGATGTCACTGGTCACTAGTGTACTGGTACACTGCGTATTCATGAATATTTATTGCCTTGTTTGCGCCTCTTATGTAAGCAACAGGTGCCCTTTAAGTTATTTCTTTGTTAAGTAATAGGGCTCACATTTACTATAATATTTGTATGCCTTAAGTATCATCATTTTTAATATTATGACAGTAGTTAATATTGATTTTTATTTATTAATATTATTATTATTTTATATATACACTATATATGAAAAAATGAACAGCGAGTGAATATTTTGTAAAGGGCTTAAAGAACCAAATTATCTTTGCTGCTGTGTAACTAAAGGGCACCCAAGGATTTATTTCATATGAGCGGAAACTATCTTTATACAGTGGAGGTTCAAGAAAGCTTATGTACTAGTATAGTGCAGATAGCAGAAATGTGCTTTAACTTAAAGGAACTATCCAATATCAAGTTTCATATATTCATGTTAGATGTTATTACAGGGTTTGACAGTCTAGACCAGTGATAGGCAACCTAGTGCACTTTAGTGGCCGCATGGATGGCCCTCTAACTTTCAGAAGGGCTGCACATTACCCCTAATCTCAGTAATACGTTAAACCAATACATTTAATAATACAAAAAGAGACACATCTGACAATATAGCAGGAAGGAGCTGGGGCCGCTGGGGATGGCTTGGAGGTCTGCACGCGGCATTTGGGCAACCTCTTTCCCATCACTGGTCTAGACTCTAGATTTATAAAGAAATGGAAACCAATGATATCAATATTTGATTGTATCCTTGTGATACACCATGTTTATGACTGTAATTCCATAACCAATGTTTTTTACTGACTAAACGTATTCCAAAATTGTCATTATATTATCAAAAAGAGAACAGATTTAAATATGTGTAACACAGTCTCCCCGATTATTCACTGCAGCGTCAATGTGTGGAATATGCCCTGAAAGCACGCCCTCTGAGAAGGTACATCCCCAAAAACCCCTATCAGTATAAGTTCTGGTATGTCGTCAACTCCACGGGGTTTGAGTACATCATGTTTGTTCTCATCATGCTGAATACACTGTGCTTGGCTATGCAGGTACGTGACCAGGTGGGGGGGCTGTGCTCCTTACACTAGTAATAGCAGTGTGACCGGACTGTGTGCTCCGACTGTTCAGCTTTGCTTCAACTGATTGATATTTTTCTTGAAGTGTAACACCAATCTGAATGTGTAGTTTCGTCTGGAGATGATAGATGATTGCATTAAATATAACATTCTACTTACCTTTGCCCAGCTTTGGGAGGTCCCAACGGTGCATCTCTGCAGTGACCTCTCCTATTAAAATATGCCTTTGTCAGCATCAATGTTTCTTTGCCCAGGGCTGCCAAGAGAAATTTCAGGTCCCGCTACAGCAACTAATTGGGGCCCTTCCATAGCTCATTAAAGGGGTGTGGCCACAGTAGGTTGATAGCTCCTCCCACCACACAAGCAGGCCTGGGCCCCGGTACCTTGCCTTTCCTGCACCCCCCCACAGCATCCCTGCGCACACCATGAGCTTCGTTTGCATAAATTGGATGTTCAGAGGGGCATTGACAGTACAGCTGCCTGTTTGAACAAGGCAAAGTGTAGTAGGAGAGAGTCCTGCAGGCCTGGACTGTTAAAGCTTTTGGGAAGTCCTCCTCAGTCATCTGTCTGATCAAAATCCAGTCTGGATTAATTGGGCTTTAATACCATTCCCATATGTATGCATTTGATCTAATCACTATTTCCCACAGATCAGATTGTACACTATGTGGCACACTGTTCAGATTGACTTGTGGCCAACTTTGCTGGTATCACTGGTCTTATTAAGACTTGGTGCATATATTTAATTGTATTAATTAAGTGTGATTTGTTTATTATTTTGTTTTTCAGCATTACGGACAATCTAAAATCTTTAATGATGTCATGGATGTGATGAACATGGTCTTCACTGCCGTCTTTACTGTAGAAATGGTTTTGAAACTTATAGCTTTCAAACCCAAGGTAAGTGTTGAGTTCAGAACTGACCTATGAATTATTGTAAGGACATTTGTGAAATATGATTAGTTCATGGCTTGTCTGTAATTGTCTGATGTCAACATTAGCCAGTTAACAGGGAAATAGCGTTGAGCAACTATTTGATGTGAATATATACATCTGCTTTGTCCTGTTATGCAGACCAGGCCTGGTTTCAGTACAGGAACAAGAGGTGTGTATACAATAGGCATGCAAAACAATGAGATCCACTTTCTAGTAAAGGAACACCTAAAATAGGTCATATCTTAACCCCTGGGTGTCCTAGGAAGCCCAAAAACCCTTTTTGTTTTGAAAGAGTGACCTCCTCTTCTGTCTATTGACTGAACTAATGTAATTCTAAAATGTACAAAAATGTATAGCATTTCTGCCTCAAAGTCTTGATCCAAACCTTTACATAACTTGACATAAGTAGAGGTCCTAAATTTAACCAGAGGCCTAGCTTATGCTCTAAAACTATCCTAAGGTCATAGTTCTTACCTCCCCAAGTACTAGAATAACCCTCACACCACATGCTTTGTTCCTATGGGAATTATTTTTATAATGTTTTTTTCCTGCTCACTTATGTTAATGTGATATACTCTACATTTACAACAAATGTGTGTTTTGCACATGTTATGGGGTTCACTAAAGTGTGCCCAGGGTCCACTGAAGTCTTAAAACAGCCCCAACTCAGGTCACACCAGGTGGTTGCAAGAGGCCTATTTAATGTCATTCAGAGTTACAAAAATTGAATAATGTTGTCATCAGCCAGATTGTAGACATTTTGTGTATATATATATATATATATATATATATATATATATATAACATTTGCTTAAATTGCACCGTCCAAGTCCAAGGGTTTCCTACTAATTCAAGGAGATATCCATCCATAATTGACATTTAATGTACACTACCCTCTCCCCAAATTTCTGTCATGGATTATTCTCCTGCTGTTGGAGGTAAGAGTTGATCTTGACTTTCAGCAGTACAACTAAATCAGTGCTCTCCAATGTGGTGGACTGCAGGAGAATTGCCTGTTACAGAAGAGCTTGGGGAGTGAGCCTCACCCTAACAGTGGGGATATATGGATGGGACCCTTGCTGTTCTGTTGGCTGTGGAGGGAACAGGAGGGGTTGTTAACATTCTAACTGGCTGTATTGTAAGATTAAAGTTGGAGGCAGCCCAGCTTGTGTCCAGTATTCATGGCAATGCAGCCCAATTCACTAGGACTAGTGTAAGGTGCAGTCCTTCCCAATGTATCAGCCCCGCAGTTAGAAGCCAACTGTAATGAAAACACAAAATTTAAATTATATTTAGTTTTATCATAGTTAAAATGTATATCATGATAGTAAGTATAAGTTTTCACTTCCTGTGTATGTAATTTTGTTAGAGAATTATGCTTTATGCCAGTAATCCACGAGCCTGTAAACAATACGTGTATCCTGCTTTATATAACTCACATTTTGACCCTGTGTTTGCATATCCTCTGTCAGATTTGTGTCGCCAAAAAAAAACGTTGGCTCGTAAGTGACCAAGAGATTGCTGTGTAAACCTGTGTGCAGAAATGCATGATAAGGATGAATTTGCTGTGACTTGTCCATATTTCATATCCCCTTGTCTTCCAGAAATACATTTGCTTATTTGTGCCTGTAGAATCAATGGCGTTATGTTCATTTGAGCAATATTGCTGAGAAATGGCTGAGTATTGACCTGAAAATGTACAGGATCTTAAAAAGATGATTCCCAAATACTGTGCTACAGAGATTATCATTTATATCTTTCTAGAGAATGTATTGAATATTTGTATCTTTCAAATTGTCTTACACTGTTCTCTCATCATGTGATAGAAATGATTGACACATCAACCTGTTTCTTAACTGACCCCAGGATTCATTGTAGAAGTTATTGTGGCATAGTAGAATAGTTAACCAACCGTAGTCATATGTTCCACAATATAATAAACAAATCAACTATTTCCAAATCTTCAGTGGGCCCTAAAACTGGGTGTACTGGTGGGTCCTGAATACCCCTGATTGCTCCTATTATTGGAGTTCAGCTGCAAGCTCAGGATGTCATGGGGAGATAGCACCTTACTAGGACTGGCTATTAAAGTTACCAATGGGTATGAAGTAGGCCCCTATGATATATCTTCTTAAAGGACTCTGGATTCTGACACTACCATTACAAGATACATCCATTATAAGATTATTAGCATAAAATGTATGTGCTATATTAAATCCATTATATTCTGCCCTACAGTGGGCAATTGTCAATGAGCTTTGCAATTTCTAAAAAACTTTAAATACCCTGGGTCTCATTTACAAACCAGCCGAAGCGCAGCACCAAGCAGCCAAGGCGCAGCACCAAGCAGCCAAGGCGCAGCACCAAGCAGCCGAGGCACAGCACCAAGCAGCCGAGGCACAGCACCAAGCAGCCAAGGCGCAGCACCAAGCAGCCAAGGCGCAGCACCTAGCAGCCGAGGCGCAGCACCAAGCAGCCGAGGCACAGCACCAAGCAACCAAGGCGCAGCTGAAGCACAGCACCAAGCAGCCAAGGCGCAGCACCAAGCAGCCGAGGCACAGCACCAAGCAACCAAGGCGCAGCTGAAGCGCAGCACCAAGCAGCCAAGGCGCAGCACCAAGCAGCCGAGGCACAGCACCAAGCAACCAAGGCGCAGCTGAAGCGCAGCACCAAGCAGCCAAGGCGCAGCACCAAGCAGCCGAGGCACAGCACCAAGCAACCAAGGCGCAGCTGAAGCGCAGCACCAAGCAGCCAAGGCGCAGCACCAAGCAGCCGAGGCACAGCACCAAGCAACCAAGGCGCATCTGAAGCGCAGCACCAAGCAGCCAAGGCGCAGCACCAAGCAGCCAAGCCGCAGCACCAAGCAGCCGAGGCGCAGCACCAAGCAGCCGAGGCAGAGCACCAAGCAGCCGAGGCGTAGCACCAAGCAACCAAGGCGCAGCTGAAGCGCAGCACCAAGCAGCCAAGGCGCAGCACCAAGCAGCCGAGGCACAGCACCAAGCAACCAAGGCGCAGCTGAAGCGCAGCACCAAGCAGCCAAGGCGCAGCACCAAGCAGCCAAGGCACAGCACCAAGCAACCAAGGTGCAGCTGAAGCGCAGCACCAAGCAGCCAAGGCGCAGCACCAAGCAGCCGAGGCACAGCACCAAGCAACCAAGGCGCATCTGAAGCGCAGCACCAAGCAGCCAAGGCGCAGCACCAAGCGGCCGAAGCGCAGCACCAAGCAACCAAGGCGAAGCAACAAGCAGCCAAGGCGCAGTACAAAGCAGCCGAAGCGCAGCACCAAGCAGCCGAGGCACAGCACAACACCCATCTGATGATGTCACGCTCTCCGCTTTGCCCTGGTGCACTTAGATTTTGGCACAAGTGCGTGGGTTTGCTGCACAAGAAGCGATGTTTCCTGAAGAGCAGAAGCAGTTGTTAAAACAGTTGTTGAAAGACACTGTGCGGAGTGCACACATTTTTTATTAACTATGGAGTTAGTTTTTGCGGAATGACATTAAAATGAAATGAGGGGGTGAAAAGGGCAAACTTTGTAGGGGGGTGTTCTTTGCTTTACAGTACATAAAATAATTTTGTACTAGCTCCAAGCTGACGGAGAGCAGGTCCCATACTATACCATTCACGGTAGCATTTTGCAGCTTCCAGTTGCCCTTCAGCAAAGAATTGCTTTACTTGACATATTTCGAGCAATGTAAACAAAAAAGGATTAAACCAAAAACATGACATGTAGCAAAGACAATCCCGATGTCTCCTTACACCCATGATTAGTTTATGCTGTAAATGAGGCTAAACCAAGTAGTATTTTAATAGGAAAACTAAAAATATTTAATTTAATGAAAGAGATGGGAGGTTGGGTTTTGGTGTGGCGTCTACACTTTTGCACATTGTTCCTCTAGAGATTTTTCTAGCTCCCCTTAAATCCACAAGAGGATCAAAACTGCAGCGGAAACTCTGAGGAGCTAAGATTAGGGGTGGACTTCGAATGTGCTCTCAAAGGACCACCTAGCTGTACTGGTGCAAAACAAATGGATCTAGTGCACTTCATAAATATCCCCCGTGTAGCATAAATGAATTACAAACTATAAACGCTAAAGCAGCCTATTGTGTAGCACAATATTTTCTTAGCTAAATATACAATAATCTACAGTTCCGTCTTATTTGGTTAATGATTTTATGATTTCAGAGGGCAAGGAACGTGTGTTCCTTGTATTAAACATGCTATCGTAGCCCCGTTAGACTTTGGGCCCACCATACTTTCTCTTATCACTTTACCGATCTGTCTAAGTTTACTGATTACTGAGTACACCCAGCAAGTCACTCAGTCCATTTCCCAGACAATATAAAACGCTCCTCTACCTTTGTGCTTGTGTGTTCTGTCCACTGAACGTGGCTTGTCAACCCTCCTGAAATGTTGATGTTAATCACTTCCATTTGCCCCCTGGCCGCTGTGTGCAGGGCTATTTTAGTGATGCCTGGAACACCTTTGATTCCCTCATCGTTATCGGCAGCATAGTAGACGTGGTCCTCAGTGAAGCTGATGTAAGTACACCCCCACCCTACGTCCCCAGTGTCTGCCACCTCCGTGTCTTCTGTTTTGTGTCACTACTTGGACAAGTCACAGACATTTCTAACACTTTGTTCTTCTAAGACTCAATTACTTCCACTTTACAGTTTTTATTTTATTTCCAGAACTTCCTTTTCAGGTACAAGGTTTACATAATATACAGTGCTTTCAATGTATCAATATGACAATATATAACGATAAAAGGAGCCGCTATTACTGTAGTCTAATAAGACGGGCATACTTAGGTGATTTTACTAGCAGCTGTCTGTGCCAAATACTGAGCCTTTCTCAAATTCCGACCCAGATCGCTGCTTTGAGATTTATATGTTAAATTATTCCTTAAAGCATAACGGCTGATCTTCAGTTATTGAAGCAATGGTTATTTTCATGTTTTAATGAATACTTTGATGCCTCTGATGGATGATGTGAGCTGTACCTCTCTGTCAGTCATAATTCTGCTCTCTTCTTATTTCTCTCTTGTCTGGTTGTGTCCTCACTCGCCCTAACAGCACTATTTCACTGACGCTTGGAACACATTTGATGCCTTAATTGTTGTCGGTAGCGTCGTAGATATTGCTATAACTGAAGTTAATGTAAGTAACTTGAGTAGCTTTGTGTTGTGCCCCCATATTGTGGCCTGCTAGGTCCTCCACCTTCAGACACCTTTATCTTCTATGTACAATTGTTTATTGTCCTGGGACCTGAATCATTTAGGATCTTAACTTGAGAAACTTCTTATTTCAGTCTCCTGGACAAAACCATGTTACAATGCAAGGGGTGCAAATTAGTATTCTGTTTTGCAAATAAGTTAAATACTGACTGTTTTTTCATGTAGCACACAAATACTAGATAGCTTATTTGTACACTGACATTTAAAGTTGATATTTGTGTGCTACATGAAAAAACAGTCAGTATTTAACTTATGTGCAAAACAGAATACTAATTTGCACCCCTTGCATTGTAACATGGTTTTGTCCAGGAGACTGAAATAAGAAGTTTCTCAAGTTAAGATCCTTAATGAATCAGGCCCCTGGTCTTTAGATATGACAACAGTTGTGTAGGTATAATTGTGTCCAATACACAGACCTGATCATATCTGTTGTCCTATTACAGCACTATAAACATAAATAAATCTGCCTGGAAGATAATGTTGTCTAAAGGTAAATGTTCCCTTTAGTAGTTGTCTTAATTTGTATCTGTCGATAATAATAAATGTTAGTAGTAAATGATGTCCTTTCAACTAATTGCGGCTGTTAACGTGGATCTGCCTCCTGGAAGCCATTAGTACATTTAGACTGGATAATGCTGGCAGCTTTACATTGTGATTTACAACTCAGCTTGGACACGTTCTGCGTCCAACTTTAAATCTGTTTGTACATTATAAATGCCCCGCACCCCTCTCCTTACCCGCGCAGCGCAACATGGTTTTGCCAACGCAACAAAATTGCACCCTCCAGCTGGATTTTCTCCTAACTCTTAATGAGCCTTTAGTTTGTAATATCATACTTACAATTGATTAAAAACAATTTTGCTATGTGTTAGACATTTAATAGGTATTTATTTAACATCTTTCTTGTCTTTTAATATTTTGTTTATTCTGTTTGTATTACCATCAGTCGTCACTACTGCAAGTTCTGAGCCACACCAACCTTACACCCCTGGCCCCCTCTCAGCAAGTTGTTATAGAGTTGAGTTTAATGGAGAAGCCCTGCTGGGGTTGCATTTTTACATCAGAGCAACAGTGTGTCGTGTGCAAGGGCATACTAGGCTGGCTAGGTTGGAATGCCCATCCCTCTTCTTGTGCTTACAGCAGAAGGTGGAGATCGGCAACGTGGTTCATGACCTCAGTACTGCAGGACTCCTCTGACAGCCGGGCCCTAAACTGAGCCAATGGTGGGCTCCCTGTTGCTGTGGGGTAACAATGTTCTCATTGAAGCCCGGCACAAGGGGCTATTACATAGCTAATCCTTTCTGTGCTAGAGAGAATATCAAAAATATGGAATCAGGTATTGCTTTTTGAAACGGGTGGAGCGTGAGTTAACATCCTGCTACAATTTATATACATTTAGGACATCATGATTTGTTTTGGATTCACCTTTAGATAATTATTTTGATTTATTGGCTTGTACATGCCCTCCTGTAGCTTTTACTAAATGCATTACTTTATGTATCTAACTTTTTGTTTTCCCTTAGGCCTTTTATATCACATACATCTTGTCTGCCAGGCTTGGTTATTTTGTTGTCATGGATACAACATCTTTGTACCTCTGATGCAGAGTGCACAGAAGAGCTATGTTGTTTCTATCTCTGCTTCTCTATAACTAAACACCTCTGCTATGCTATAAATACATGACTAAGTGAGAAAGATAACACACTACATTTAGTAAAATGTGGGTATGTACAGGCCAGTAAAAGTTATCTGAAGTTGGAATAGAGCCTATTTAATATTAAAAAGGAAGCCACAGACTCATATTTTTTAATCACACGTTGATGTGTAATTACTTTCTGCAGGAAATTGTATTCTTGAGGGCAGAGATTGAGTCTTTTCCACATACCACTAGGAAATAATACCTTTTACAGTAACAATAAGCTGTAAAATCACTTTTAGCCAGCAGGGGGTGTAGTCCTTCCTTTTGAGCCTTTCTAGCTGTGAATGTAGTTTTTTAGAATGTCTGATAATGTTTTGATGCAAGCCCACTTATTATGTAATTTCTTATATGTAGAGTTCAGAAATGTAGTGCTTATGCACATTGTATACACATGTTTGTATGGATGAGTGTTGAACATATAAAGTTGAATAGCATATCTAAAACAAATCAATTTATAAACGTATATCTAGTAGTAGTATGATTCCTCACAGTAGCTTAATGTTTTAGGTGCCTTACATTCTGTTTTTGATGAATGTTATATTAGACTTTTGAGATCTCCAACCAGCATTGCTAATTCCCTGTGACTTTGAAGCGACATCTCCATAGTCACATGACCTGTTCACATATATGTCTAGGCCAGAATGTGTGCTATGTAGGATGTGTTATATCGGAAGGCAGTAGGGACTGTAATGCAAAAGAAACGGTATATTTTATATATTTATATTTACAGTTACATTTTATGTTACTCTTCAATATATTGCAACTAATGTTTTCTTGGCCACCAAAAAATGTTTTGCCTGTGCACACTATGAGGTACAGGCAGTGATTCCTCACATGTAAGATTTATATCTCTAGAAGATATGAATACTTTATGCTTTATAATGTTATATATTACACTGTTTCTGTGTTCCCCAGTTATTGTATGTGTGTACTTTCCTTACTGTGGTGTGTGTCAGTGATTTCTTTAGTAAAGTCTATATTTGGTGTTTAAGTCATCGCAATGCACTTTCCTGAAAATGTAAGTTCTTAATTATGTTATTTTACTGTGATAACTAAATAGGATGCTGCAATTCACCTTTATAAACATTTACATTAATGGAGAGAGACCTAGGAGCGTATCTGAAGTTCTAATGTGTTTCAGTTGCACAAAATTCTTCTATAAATGTCTAAAATAAGAGTTTTCTCCTGTAAACACGTAGTAACTATTTGTATATATTTGCATATATTGTATATGTTTTTAATACAGATGTACAGTCTGCATGTATAGAAAAAGCCAAATATTTTCTTTTTGAACAGTTCTGCCCACCCAGAGAAACGGATAGATTGTAGAAATGATATAATCAAGTATGATACTATGATAAGATCGTTCCAACACATGATTATAATAATTGTTTTCTTTTGAATTTTTTTTTGTTTTTAACAAACTAAACATATTTTTAAATGCACCTGTGTTATCTAAACATGACACCAGGGGGTAAATGTATCAAGCTGAGATTTTTCCAGCGGGTTTGAATAACCAATCAGATTCTAGCTTTCATTTAGTTAGTACATTCTACAAAATGACAGCTAGAATCTGATTGGTTGCTATAGGCAACATCTCCACTTTTTAAACCCGCCGGAAAACTCTCAGCTTGATACATTTACCCCCAGGCCATAGGGAGTATCTTCCATTTCTAGAATGAGAAATTATTGCATGTATCACAAGATATAACAAATGCAAGTTAGAAAATAATCTGCCATATGTTTTGTTCTACCTTCATCTAAAATCCAACAGCACATTATTAAATATATACACAAGATGGAGCATAATCTAACCAGTTGTCATGTTTATTTTATCCCTAGAAATTTCTACAGGCAAGTATGTAACACGTGTGAAATATTTAACTAACAACACAAAGCACCGCGTGTTCTAACCATCCTGACTTCTTAACATATCTCCCACTAATTAAAATCTCCTTTTTCTTAAAACCACACGTTGTTCTTTCTTCTAAAAGTTAGTTTACTACAAGCAGTGGAGGCAGCCTTTTGTGGAGAGGGTTCCTAGTCGTAGGATAGAATGCATAAAAGGCTTATGTCTGATATCTTAACCTCTTTTACCTTCTTCCTCTTATTCAACTATTACCTTAGAATAACGACACGAGACCTGAGTGTGGCAAAATTAAATTATTTATTTAACTATGGTGGAGGAGAATAAAACAGTCAGTCCGATGCGTGCCAGGCAACACCCAACTGTCCTAGCATCTCCTTAGGACTCATCCAGGACAACTAAACTCCTGGGTTCAAGTGGGGGACAACCAATCACACCCCGGGAACATATCTACCTGGACGGGGCACGACGTCCCGCTTCCACAAAACCCGCCCCTCCTCTGGGCTATACGGAAAGCAACCACAGGGCAACCCACAGGGGCGGTACCTGAACCGAGACTAATAGCCGATTCACTCAACGTGCCCAATACCGTAAATGTGCGCCCAAGCAACCACTGGCCGTCGACTGAACTGCATTTTCCGGCCAATACTCTATCCATCTTCGCGGACAGCCATGACTGCCGCCAGAAGCTGATCCCATCCTGAACAGTATCCAGCCGATTCCTCATGTTTCCAGGAACCAAACGAAGCAGGGAGGGTGGGTGGGCAACATCCAGATCTGCAAGGCTGAATAAATCTCCGCCCTTCCAACTTATAGCCTCTGAACCCCTCCCCTATGACACCGGATGGGCGTACCCCAATAGTTAACTATTAACACTCCAGAGAATAACTCAGTTAAAGATACAGCAAAGCTTTTATTATCCTTCGTTCCTATGCAGATCTCAGTTCTTATTCTGATGAAAATTGGTTTAGCTCACAAAATGGCTGCCTCCACTGTGGTGCATACTTTTAAAGATAGAACAGCTCTCTTCTTCACAATTAGCTTTAAACACCACCTTCCCGCTTTGCATGTAGGACACGGTGAGAGCTGAATTATGGAGAGGCTGTCACCAATCACAGCCTGCCTGTTACACCCCACCTCAGTCTGGATAGAGTGTTGTTTTTAGTTATGTTGTGAATACCATACAAACCTGCAGGATATGTATAATGGTCAGCTGGTATTTGTATATGACATTAATTTTAAAATCTAAAAACCCTCTTTTACTTACTTGCTTTCTCTCCCGGAATGTCTGGAAATCCTGAATTTTGGGGAGTCGTCCTGGGCTCCTGGGAGAGTAGGCCACCCTCATGAATCCTGCTTCTTCTTTTTGCGCAATAGTGGGCGGGACCTTAAACACATCATTACTCCCCCTCCCCAATGAGATGCTGCACTTATTGCATCACCACGCCCTCCCACAAACTTTGGGCTAGTATGCTATTTTTATACAAAGGGTTAAAAGAATGGGCGTGTGTGCTCTTTTAATGGAAAGGGTGCAAAAAGTGGGCTAGTATACTCTTTTCATGTTGTAAAGTCTCTGCGGTAGTAATATGTCACCTGTTTTGTAGCGGGACATATTTGGTTTAAAGCGCCTTTCGTTAATGTATCATTTTCAGTGCTTATGTGTGCACTGATTTATATCTACATTATGGAGAGGGAAAATAATATCCTAGGAAAACATTAGGTCCATCAACATTTCAAAATTTGAGCCTGTAATTATTAAACCAATTGAGAGTAACACTGTAATAGGTATAAAGCTGCCCTTATGCAAATCTAAGTCAGTATAGATATTTTAACAGCTGGTTTTCGACAACCTGATTTAAACCGCTGTACAACTCAGCATTATTATATATACCTTTTCTAACAGCAGATCATCTGCATATTTAGGGCTTTTGTTTTTTTCTAATTAATATTGCATTTAGGTGCAGATTTGCACTAAACAGTAGCAATCAATCAGCATTTGTATATATTTAGAATAAGTCAGGTAACTAAAGGAAGTGTCTGATTGGTCGCTGTGGCAGTTTTAGTAAGTAACCTCATTGTTGTTCTTATTCATTGTCTGTAGCAGATACCATATAAGGAGGCCTTTCCTGCTGGGTTCATGACCTCTGCTGCTGGCGCCACACAACTCAAGCTCCTACTCTCTTTCTCTTTAATTAGCTTTATGCTCTTGTAATGTAAAGATCCACATTGAGCAGAACACTGCAATTTCAGTTAATGTAGAGAAATAGCTCACTTTAACAGACACAGATCAATTATTTATGCATTTAATTGGCCATTTAATTGGATCTGACCTCTAAATTAGAGACTTACATCTCTAATTTATTGAATAAGACATCTTTTTCAATAGGATTGTCCGTCCCAGTTTAAAGGAGATCTAACACATTTTTAGAATTATATTATATAAAAAAAAAAAATCCACATTAATTTTATTAATTTTGTTTTATTTATGTTGTAAGAATAGTTCTTTTTCCCCCCTGTGATAAGAGAGCCAATATATACGCTTTTGTTTCTGACACTGAAATGTTGAATGTCCTCATCCCCTTGTGTATTTTACTTTCTCATTTCACTAGTCTGTTATTAGACCTGTGACCTTGATATTTTATAGTACAGTTTTGTTCTACAGTACGGTAGCTGCAGAGCAGTGGAAGCTCTGCAGTGCAAGGGGAGCTCTGCAGAGCGATGGAAGCTCTGCAGCTGTTCATGAAAGACAGTAGCTGTGAGATTCTGTGAAAATGGGGCAAATAGCCTCCCTGCACCAAACTGATACTCCCCTTTGTTTGGTCCATTCTCTTCTTTCTGTTACTTCTCCTGTCCAAGAAAGTAAAGCAAGACACAGTATGACCTCACTAGCGATGGCTGTGTGGACCAGTTCGCTCTCCCCTTGCACAGCTTTAGAGATTAGACCAGTGATCGGCAGCCTGATACACTTCCAGTACTGCAAGTGTAGTCTTCTAGCCTTAACAAGGGCCACACATAAACCTTAAACTCAGTAATAAATCATAACAATACATGTAATCAGTAACATAGACACCTACCTCTAATAACACATCAGCAGACATTTTTATCAAGTGTTACAAGCTGTAACAAACAGATCTGACATTTCAGTGTGATGGAGTCTATAGCTGGGAAGAGAACCAACAGGACATAAAGAAGCAAAGAGCTGAGGGGTGCAAGTGAAGACTTGGAGGGCAGCTTATCGCCCTAGGGCGGCTTGTAGCTTATCACTGGATTAGACAGACATGGGAAAATAGCTACAGAAAATATATAATTTATTGTGTTGCCAGACAGATAATATATTTCCATCACTCATTTGTTCATGTGACTTTGGGTATTTCAGTGTTATGTTTTTGTGCAAATCTGCATGAACACCATGGTAGCCAATCAGCAGTTAGAATCTGTTTGAAAGCAAATGTCTGATTGGTTGCTCTGGTTTTAGTTCATATTTGCACTTTTAAGCCATGTTAATAGATAACCCACACTGTGTAAGACTGGTACAACATTGCTCAAAAGTTTTTACTTTTTAAAAACCTAAAATTCCCTGGTTTCCGAAACCAAACATCTTACTCCTGATGCTTCCGGTAGGTAGGAGGATGTCCGTCTCCATCACCTTAAACCTCCATAACTAAACCGTATACTTTTTTGCTTTCCACTTACAATGCTTTTAATTTTTTCAAAGCCACCAGAAATTGACCCAACTGGGCCACCCACGGTAAGATTAGGAACCTGCAAGGATGTTTTCATGTGTAATAAACTCCAGATCCCCCTCTTATTTTTTTTTAATAAGTCTATTTGTTTTCTCATCATATGCATTTTACCTACTTTCTCTGAGCCCCCTTTGAATGTGAACCTGCATCACGGGATATTTTTTTTAAAATAATAAATAAATGAAACAAGTTGAAGTATGTGGAATTCAGTAATTTACCCTGTTGCATGTGGCATGAGCTGGAGAGATATGGCATGCACAGCATTTGTTTAATTTGGGAACAACAGCAAGGGTTTGCAGCGTGATCAGTGCTTCCATTGGGATTGGTGGAGAGTGGAACCCCCATGGTTCTCAGTATCCATTTAATGAAGTCACATGACCAACATTAAACGGTTCTTTCGGAACACATGTTGACTCGTCATTTGTTCTTGTAGCTTAGCAGTGTGAAATCAAATATTCATATAAGGAAAACTGATTACATTTAACTGGATGTTTCCAGAGTTACTTTTATAACCCACTTTTTTTGTCAATGAACATAGGGAAATAAATTCTGTCCCAAAGGATAAAATATACAATATATGAGATGAATATATTTCTGTCTGGATATTTGAAGCATGCGTTTTATTCCTAATTAATATACCCTTTGCAATAACCATTAGATATCTAGTCAACATAGGCAATATCCTGGAGATCAATGGCGAGAACCTTAGCAATTATCAAAATTAAGTTAAGTGATTTCACTTTTTACTATCATGGATTTGGGTCCTCGTGATGATAATGATGAAAAGGAAGTTTTGACTATAGACCCATGGCGGAAGGAAACGTAGAACTTCCTTGTTTAATGCCCCATATCCTCTTAATTTTGCTATGGTTCCTATATGGAAACCACATTAATATAGGATGTGCTCTATGTGTTCTATATCCACGTCCAGCCAGTAGAATAGCATGCATTAAAGGACAGATGTTATATTTTGCAGTATCTTATTCCATGGAATAAATTGCCATCCAAGCATTTAAAACGCAGTTTTTGCTTAAGACCGTCCAATATCCAGTTCCCTGGTCATATGTGGGCACCAGGTGTATACAGCTTTTGTATGGCCCCATCTTTACATAGACCACCTATTATTACTCTACCACACAGCACCCCTATTAGCGGAAATGATAATACAGATCCCTACCCCCAAATCTTTTGAAAGAGTAGTGAGGGGCCAGTTGTTGCCCCCCCTATCCGTCTTATCATGGTATGGTCCAAACCCAGTAGAAACTCCTGTTCATGAGACCTTGCTGCCTCCACATCCAGTATTATATTTTGTATTCTTCCTGAGATATATATATTTTTTTAAAATATTTAATGTTCTCAATTTTTTAAAGCCAATGCCAACTGAACAAGGCCCCACTGGGGACCCAGCGGTAAGACAAGTGGCCACTGGAATGGTTTGACCTCTGTTTGCCTTTACTATGTATCATCTCCTGCTGGCTTGCCTTGTTTTACTGTGTACTCTCAGACAGGGTTTGAAGTGGGTTTTATGGCATTCATTTCATCCAGCTGATCGACAACTAAGGCTTAGAAATGCATGTGTGTGTGTTCCTGTCCCGCAGCTGGAAACCAAGTTTGTCTTGGCATGCAGCTTTAGCGTAGAGCAACGGGCGCATCCGGCAAGCGTCCTATGCATTAAACTATTGCTGCGCTTTAACTGACGGAAAGGCTCTAACAAAATAGTCCAGACATCCTTTGCTACTCCAGCTGCTTCAGAACTATATCTCCCATACGGCTGGCAAAAAGACGGCGGGATTTGTAGTTCGGTCACTGCAGTTTTAAAGGTTGTCCACCCTTGATCTACAACATGGTCTGTTTCTTGCTCAACATTATAACTGTGTGCATCCACCTGCTCTACCTCATGTACTATATATCTGCTGTCCTTGTCTGTGGCTTTATTTACCCAATGCCTTTCAGAGCTCAGAAGACAGTGCCCGCATCTCAATCACTTTCTTCCGACTGTTCAGAGTCATGCGACTCGTGAAACTGCTAAGCAGGGGCGAAGGGATCCGAACACTGCTGTGGACTTTTATAAAGTCCTTTCAGGTGCGTACCCGCCATTTGTAGTTACTACGGAGCAGAGCTATAGACATGGCGATCCAACTGGAGAACATACCTCACACATCATTAATGATGCTTAATAGAATAGTTATCACCATTTTACCAGAACAGTGCAAAATTTCAGCACAGAAAACTCAGATGTTATAATAAGTACTAACGTAAATGGGTGTATGTAGAGTATAAATTACTATATAAAATATAGTTTTAATAGATGAAAACATCATAAAAAATGTTATTGTTGATTCTTTATAAGTTCATATATAATAGCCATTACAGGATCAGCGCTCAGTAAACAAGATAGGAGAGATAGAAAAAGATTGGGCTGTTCCAGCTGTTGTCTAATGACCACAGGGGGGAGTGTCCAGCCCTTCCCAAAACCTTGAAACAGTACACTGGATAAAGTCCAACACTGCTGTAGCCCTAGAACACAGATGTTTTCAGCCTAAATAAGTAGAACCATATCAGAAAGGAGAAATATACCATGTGGAATTCCATAAATGTCATTGCAACAAAAAAATAAGTACTATAGTAAATGCTTAATATAACGAATAAAGTGTAGATAAGTGAATTGTGCATCTTCTTGAACATGTAACAAGCAATTTGAGTATAGATATTTCGTTACCTTCTTTGCCTCGCAGCACGTGGATTAGTTTTAATGTATCCAAGTCCAGTGTCTCAAAGGAAACCAATACCACAAGTTACTTAACAACTAGTCAACTGTGTACAATTAATGGCATTTTAATCTATATGTAGTGCCACATCACTTTAACACAATTCAATATACATAGCAGAATAGTCCATAGCCTAATCACCTTAGTTCTGTTTCTACCAGTGTGTAATAGGTATATGTGTATATAATGTCCTGACCTGTAGTGTAATAGGTATATGTGTATATAATGTCCTGACCTGTAGTGTAATAGGTATATGTGTATATAATGTCCTGACCTGTGGTGTAATAGGCATATGTGTATATAATGTCCTGACCTGTGGTGTAATAGGTATATGTGTATATAATGTCCTGACCTGTAGTGTAATAGGTATATGTGTATATAATGTCCTGACCTGTAGTGTAATAGGTATATGTGTATATAATGTCCTGACCTGTGGTGTAATAGGCATATGTGTATATAATGTCCTGACCTGTGGTGTAATAGGTATATGTGTATATAATGTCCTGACCTGTAGTGTAATAGATATATGTGTATATAATGTCCTGACCTGTAGTGTAATAGATATATGTGTATATAATGTCCTGACCTGTAGTGTAATAGATATATGTGTATATAATGTCCTGACCTGTAGTGTAATAGATATATGTGTATATAATGTCCTGACCTGTAGTGTAATAGGTATATGTGTATATAATGTCCTGACCTGTAGTGTAATAGGTATATGTGTATATAATGTCCTGACCTGTGGTGTAATAGGCATATGTGTATATAATGTCCTGACCTGTGGTGTAATAGGTATATGTGTATATAATGTCCTGACCTGTAGTGTAATAGATATATGTGTATATAATGTCCTGACCTGTAGTGTAATAGGTATATGTGTATATAATGTCCTGACCTGTAGTGTAATAGATATATGTGTATATAATGTCCTGACCTGTGGTGTAATAGGTATATGTGTATATAATGTCCTGACCTGTAGTGTAATAGGTATATGTGTATATAATGTCCTGACCTGTAGTGTAATAGGTATATGTGTATATAATGTCCTGACCTGTAGTGTAATAGATATATGTGTATATAATGTCCTGACCTGTGGTGTAATAGGTATATGTGTATATAATGTCCTGACCTGTAGTGTAATAGGTATATGTGTATATAATGTCCTGACCTGTAGTGTAATAGGTATATGTGTATATAATGTCCTGACCTGTAGTGTAATAGGCATATGTGTATGTAATGTCCTGACCTGTAGTGTAATAGGCATATGTGTATATAATGTCCTGACCTGTGGTGTAATAGGTATATGTGTATATAATGTCCTGACCTGTGGTGTAATAGGCATATGTGTATATAATGTCCTGACCTGTAGTGTAATAGATATATGTGTATATAATGTCCTGACCTGTAGTGTAATAGGCATATGTGTATATAATGTCCTGACCTGTAGTGTAATAGGCATATGTGTATATATTGTCCTGACCTGTGGTGTAATAGGTATATGTGTATATAATGTCCTGCCCTGTGGTGTAATAGGTATATGTGTATATAATGTCCTGACCTGTGGTGTAATAGGTATATGTGTATATAATGTCCTGACCTGTGGTGTAATAGGTATATGTGTATATAATGTCCTTACCTGTTGTATAATAGGTATATGTGTATATAATGTAGTGTAATAGGTATATGTGTATATAATGTCCTGACCTGTAGTGTAATAGGTATATGTGTATATAATGTCCTGACCTGTAGTGTAATAGGTATATGTGTATATAATGTCCTGACCTGTAGTGTAATAGGTATATGTGTATATAATGTCCTGACCTGTAGAAAAAATGATTTCAACCTTTACATGTATATATCCATGTTTAACACCCGGACTTAGTCGGTCCAACGATTCTTCAGATATTCTTTGAGTCAGTAACTCGACAATTTCTCATATGCAAATAAAGATGAAAAAGCAAATAAAATGCAGAGCTATAAATAATTTATTATAAATATAATATGTATGTACTTCCTTCGACATGTAAGCTAGAGGACCTTGTAAAAAATGGTATTCCGACCTTCAACTCGTGACGAGGTTCCGGGACAGGCCGTAATCCTCCTTCCCTGCATGGTGTTAGTAGCTTGGTGGGATTAAGTTAAGACTAAGCAGTTTTCCGATACAAAGTCCGTAGGTGTATGCAGTCAGCCCAGGTGTTTTGTCGCATAACGACTTATTCAAGGGATCAACTTGACCCCACAGAGCTTCCGCACACCCAAGCACAATTTGCATAGGTATCCCGAGAGTGGAGAGCAGGAGCGCTTCTTGATGTGTGTATGGTGGACAGTCTAGGTGCACTGGTGCAGAGCCAAAGAGATTGGCTGTGCACATCCAGTGCGCGTTGTAAGGAAGGTCCACTGTGTATAGAGTACAGGCGCACTTTAAAGTCTTCAGTAAGCCTCTTGTCTATATATATATGTGTCTCCTTAAACTGTTTTTCTCTCTGTAGGCTTTGCCGTATGTCGCCCTGCTTATTGCTATGCTGTTTTTCATCTACGCTGTGATTGGAATGCAGGTAATGTCATCAGTATCTCTGTATAAGCCCTAAGGTTAGGTACGTGGTTTTCTATACTAATACTGGCCACAGATGAGTGAATTTCACTATTGATATTGTGTGGTCGGTCCCAAGAGAAGCCTGATGCCTAATCATGATGTGATTGTAGTTGAGGGGCATGTGTCCAGCTTCAATTTAGTTTAAGAGCTTACAAATAGTAACAGGAATATATCTACTATATAAATGCCTAGTGGCGTGTGTGGAAAAAAAAACCCAAGCTGCAGCGCCACATGCTGGGCAGAGTTATACACTGACCTATATATTTCTTGAAGGAGAAGTGACAGTTGGGAGTGGTTGGTGGTTGCCGGGGGTGACGGTGGGGAGTTTTTAACACCTTAAGTAGCTTGATGAAGGATGTGGCGATGAAGATGAAGGATGAGGTGATGGAGAAAAAGGATGAGGTGGTGACATGTGGACAAAACCACGTTAAAAAAGGGCGCTTGCGTCGGGAAGTAACGCTCTTCCCCTGAGGAGGCCTGGGCTAGGCCCAAATGCATGACAAGAACCTTTTTAACACCTTAAGTAGCTTGATTTGACTAGAATGCATGAATATCATGCACGGGTTAACTTGTGTGTTAATATTGTTATAAGTGTGTGGACAATTCAGCATTATACATTGATTGTACTAGTCACTAACTACAAAACAAAAATGTCACTTCAGTTCTGCTTGATTACACAAAATGACCCTTCCTTTAATTCCCTTTGTATTAAGCAATCCACCCCCAAGTATGGCATTTAATTGCAATTTGATCACTGCTGATAAATTGAGTTATGTGTTTATTTGTGGGTGGTAATTATTACATTTGTTATCCTGTAGCAACATTTATTTGAATTGCGTGTATTGTAAAGAGAGCTTTAAATAGACTCATTGACGTATAACAGGGGGAGCCAGCAGAGGGATTAATGAGTAGTGAGAGAGGAGTCAGACTTGGGGATCATTCTTATACTGAGCTAAGCTATATTCCAGCTGCTGAGAACAGGTTTGTTAGGAAGAGGAAGTGCAGACGACTAGTACATGGATTTGACAGTGATACACTCTGCTTACAGTATATTATGTGATCTATAACACTTGGGGTTATTTCCTAACATAGTTACAGATGCACAGAGTGTCATAACCTGCAGCAACCAGTCAGAAACATCTTTTAATCAATTATTTTTCCTGTTTCATGGTCCATTCTGGACCAGGGCCCTATCTGTTTGTATGTTCTTCCCGTGTTTGCGTGGGTTTCCTCCCATACTCCAAAAACACATTAGTAGGGTAATTGGCTACTGACAAATTTAACCCTAGTCTGTATGTGTCTGCCTGTGTGTGTGCTACGGAATTTAGACTGTAAGCTCCACTGGGGCAGGGACTGATGTGAGTTACAGATATTCTCTGTACAGCGCTGCAGAATTGGTAGCGCTATATAAATTAATGATGATGGTGGGTACCATATCTTAAATGTCTGCTTATTACATATTAATCTCCATGCCAGGTTTCATATCAGATAACTTCTGTCACAGGATTAATATATATATATATATATATATATATATATATATATAGATATATATAGATATTTATATTGATACATAGATGTGTGTATATATATATATATATATATATATATATATATATATATGTATATATAGAGATAGATAGATAGATAGAGGTATAGACAGATAGGTATATATAGATGTGTGTATATATATATATATATATATATATATATATATATATGTATATATAGAGATAGATAGATAGATAGAGGTATAGACAGATAGGTATATATAGATGTGTGTATATATATATATATATATATATATATATATATATATATATATATATATATATATATATATATATATATATATAGATGTATAGATAGATAGATACACCTGTGTCTAGAAATTATTACTTAATTTATGAAGATGTAAAATTCCGAGCCTAGAAGCATAAATACAGTTTAGTGATCTCTTGCACTTATTTCTGCTCTGTTGCCCCATGTGTTAGGGGCCCATGACTTGGTACTTCAGGGTGGCATCAACCGCGGAGTTTGAGAATTTTGCTCCTTCTCACAGGTGGAGCAGGGCAGGTTGGGGTATTTTTTGTTTAATGGGGGGACAAGAGCCTCATATTGCATCCTCATGCAAAACAAGGTTTTGTGATGCTTAAATATGCTTGGATGGGTAGAGGTAAAAGGGGTTGTCCCAGTTTTTTACAGGAGCAAATTTACTACTGTTATAAAAAAGCTTAAGTGCACATGTGACTCATGAAATAAAGACTGCCAGGTGACATATTTCAAAAAAAGAGCTTTAAAATAAGTTGTAATTAATGAAGGAAGTGGCCCTAAAGTAATAGAAGGCAGGAACTTGAATGTGTATTCTACTTTTGCCGTCATGCACATTCCCATCTGGGCTCACCGACCTACAAATGGTCAAAAGAAGCATCTGCACAGACGCCAGTTCCCAAAGGCAGAAAGTGTTTATATCTGTGTGTACGAGATGTGGTCATATTGTACTGTCAGGACTTGTATGTGAGCACTAACGGAATCTCACTGTTTTTTGCAGGTTTTTGGTAAAGTCGCCATGAGGGATAACACCCAAATTAATAGGAACAACAACTTTCAGACATTTCCACAGGCTGTACTACTTTTATTTAGGTAACTATTACTGTTATTTTAATTATTAATGTTATCACATTCAAACATATATTTGCATTCATATCAGCTGCATATTGATCATGAAATGCAGCTCTTTTATTATAAGAAGAAACCAAAGACTAAAAGACAGATTGCTTAATCTTGCGTAAATGAATGTTTCATGTAATGACCACTAGGTGTGCTACTGGCGAGGCCTGGCAGGACATCATGTTGGCATGCTTACCAGGGAAGCGATGTGACCCAGAGTCAGATTACAACCCAGGGGAGGAGAACACATGCGGGAGCAATTTTGCCATTGTCTATTTTATCACGTTTTACATGCTGTGTGCATTTCTGGTAAGTGATGGAAACTTGCAGTAAAATATAGTAAATAAATAACGCACTATAGTCACTACACAAAAATATAGTCACAACAAAACAAAATATAGTCACTAAACAACACACTATAGTAACTACACATAAATATAGTCACAAAGAAACAAAATATAGTGACTATGCTATATAGTCACTGCACAAATATATAGTCAGAACAAAACAAAATATAGTCACTATGCTATATAGTCACTACACAAAAATGTAGTCACAAAAAAACCAAAATATAGTCACTATGCTATATAGTCACTACACAAATATATAGTAACAACAAAACAAAATATAGTTACTATGCTATATAGTCACTACACAAATATATAGTAACAACAAAACAAAATATAGTTACTATGCTATATAGTCACTACAATGTATAAAACAATGTATAATCACTATACTATGTATTTACTACACAAGAAATATAGTCCCAAAGAAACAAAATATAATGTCAAAACAATGCACTATAGTCACTGTGCTATATAGTCACTACACAAAAATATAGTCACAAAAAAACAAAATATAGTCACTATACAAAAATATAGTCACAACAAAACAAAATATAGTCACTATGCTATAGAGTCAGTACACTACAAATATAGTCACTACACGATATAGCTACTAGAAAACAATATATAATCACTACACTATGTATGCACTACACAATAAAATATAGTCCCTACAATTCATTAAATGACAGTGATATGGTGCTTGGCCATGTTTTAGTGGTTCACACAGAGATGCTTTTTTTTCCGTCAAAATGTACTTTGTCACTTGTTGAAACAAGACTGTCGAAGATGTAGAGTCACATTACTTGTAGTACTTCGTTATTTACATTAGCACGTGGCCTTAAAGTATACCTATTAAGAATCATTTAGTCCACTTGGTCTTATACACAGAAAGCAACTGTTTGGAATTATATTTCATCAAAGATACAGTGCCAGGCTGTACTTGTTCACTAATAACTGATTTCATATATTATATATTATGTGGCTACATAATTACTGTCATGCTCCATTGTCTGTAGATTATCAACCTGTTTGTGGCTGTCATCATGGACAACTTTGACTATCTGACTCGTGATTGGTCCATACTGGGTCCTCATCATCTGGACGAATTTAAAAGAATATGGTCTGAATATGATCCTGAGGCCAAGTCAGTTTAATTCTGTCTGTCTGTTTGTCTATCTTGTGCATTTATATTTACACTATTGACCCCATGTGTGGAGCTCATCATTTCCAGCTACTGTCCCTGGTGTTGTCTGATAATGGGGGTGATGTCGACACAAACTTGTGTATTTCGGCATGAGTAATATCTGCAAATTATATATTTGTGCAGCATCTTATCACTATGGACAGAAGGGAGTCAAGGGTGGGGTTTGAACATTGCCATTACATGTATTGTATGAGATGAAAAATGTATTTTGTTATCCAGGGGAAGAATTAAACATCTGGACGTAGTCACTCTGCTCCGCCGGATCCAGCCTCCCCTGGGCTTCGGAAAATTGTGTCCACACAGAGTGGCATGTAAGGTAAGAATAAATAGTTAAGTAGTTGATATATATGAAATAATAAGCTTTCAAATAATTTGTTAATATGATTTACTCTCTGCCACCCCTGATGATGTGTACAAATAAGAATATGTTGCTGGGGGACCACCCACTAAAACTGGGAATGCCCCTGAAATGTGCAATTGCCAATTCTTGAAGCTGATTTAAATATACTGTGCCACAATCTAATTTTTGCATGTTGGAGCAATACGATATGCATTCCTGCACCTATCCCACATTCAGGAAGGAATGTTCTAATCCACCCAGCATCTCCCATCAGAAACCCTCCATTTGCCCACATCTTGATGCCTCTACCTATGTAAACTGGTGCAGTATTATAAAAATAGGTGCATGACTTTGTAAATGACCATTCTAATCAACTAAGGGCAGCAGAGGGATTAAAAGATTCTGGAGACTAAAATAGTGTTTTACGCATTAATTAAACATATAATTTCATTTCTTGTGGAAGAATGGTGTTGCATACATCCGACAGAATTCCAGACACCTGTAGCATATATATGCCAAGGTCCTGGCTTCCCGTGGTGGCTCAGTGCACTATTAGGAGACTGTAATTTGGGGCTAGATTTACTAAGCTGCGGGTTTGAAAAAGTGGGGATGTTGCCTATAGCATCCAATCAGATTACAGCTGTCATTTTGTAGAAGGTACTAAATAAATGAAAGCTAGAATCTGATTGGTTGCTATAGGCAACATCCCCACTTTTTCAAACCTGCAGCTTAGTAAATCTAGCCCTTGGTGTTATTTCTGTTTTGGTCGTTTCCTAAACCATTTTTAATGTCACACATATTGTCCAGTTCTCTGAAATGGAAAAAAACTGTAGGCTAACATATTGCTTCTTTATGATATAAACGGTTTCTCAAAGTGACCAATTAATTACGTACTACAAGCAGATAGTAAAATGATAGTACTCCCCTTCGGCTGCCCTCTCTGTCTGTTAAAATGGGGATGTCTTCTGGCACTGCGTACACTTCAGTAGCATAGATATATAAATATTTCTATACTTGAGTTATATAAGGAAACATGAGCAGAAATAGGAAAAATACACATAATCAGAATTCTGCCTTTGTATTCTTATGCAGTTAGTGCAGCCATACTGACTTACCTCTAAGTCTTTTCTGCAACTTCCATACTCATAGAGACACCACATACGTGTGCTTTGTTTGACTTAATGTGTCTTTCATCTTTTAGGACTGTCACAATTAAATAACTTTTAATAAATTGGATTTGCTTTAAAAAAAAAGGAAAAAATCTTTCATTTTATTGTCCCCCATTAGGATTGCTTTTCATTTATTGTTTACTGTTGTTAATATAATGTCTTCACATGCATAAACATAAGCCTAGATATCACTGAAATCCAAGCTTATGTTCCAGCATGTTAAAACATTACCACGGGCGAGCCGTCCTGGGATTTATGAAACCAGGGTCTTTGCCTCCTGCTGGGAGTTTACCCCATATGCAAAAGTCTGCCTCCAGCACAAAATACAGCAGTCTGTAACAGACCCTATGGGGTATATTTACTAAACTTCGGGTTTGGAAAAGTCGAGATGTTGCCTATAGCAACCAGATTCTAGCTGTCATTTTATAGAATGTACTAAATAAATGTTTCCTAGAGTCTGATTGGTTGCTATAGGCAACAGCTACACTTTTTCCAACCCGCAGTTTAGTAAATATACCCCTATGAGTCTCAATTGTAGTTGGACTCGATTCTATTTCCGCAACATAAAAATGCAACATGAATACCTGCACACAACCTGCATCCATATTTCCAGTCATGCGTATTTTGCACTTGCATCCACTTGTGCTTGGTTAGGCGGGTCAGGGGCGTTCATGTGTAAGGTCAGTACAGTAAGGGGCGTGTAGACACAAGATAATCACACCCTTTTCACTTACATGAAGCTTTAAGATAAGCCTTTTAGGATGCGCATCATTGCGCAAACCATAGATCCGATGCAAGTCTCTGTGTTGATGATGGATGCGTTGGACTCCTCTATATTAAAGTTGCACGTATAGTAAGACTCAAAGTACAAGCGGAGAACTATAAGTGTATGGATGCATCTATGTGTAATTTTGCGTTCGACTCTATATAGGAGCTATATGTGTAGATCTAAAAGCCGGGAACATTTGAACTTTTGAACCTTGGCACTACAATCAGGAGCTGCCAATGCCAGCCTGGTTCCTGTGAGGTAGCCAGACAGAGGAGGGCATGACCCCCAGATATACAGAACATAAAACCTAGGAGCACATGAGGTGTTGCATCACCAGGAACAGATTAATTCCAGAATATTTTCTTCACAGCTGATGACTTTAACTCAGAGACTAGGTTCAAGCTCTTACTGGATGAATAGTATAAAGTATAAATAATGACACTTTTTATTTCCTTTGGCAGAGACTGGTTGCCATGAACATGCCACTGAACAGTGATGGGACAGTGATGTTTAATGCCACATTGTTTGCTTTGGTTAGAACCGCCCTGAAAATCAAAACGGAGGGTATGTAATATGTAACCCTATAATATTGTTCATTAATGAGCAGGTTTCCTTTCAAAGTGTAAAGATAGCAATATAAAATCTTTCTGAGTGACATTATAAACTTTATTATAATGTGATATTATAATCTAGAGCTAATAAATACAAATTTAAAGAGTTTAAATTATAATAAAAATAAGTGTTAAGAAGTATGAACAACAGCTGCTCATTCTATATCAGAATGTCAGCGGTTCATCCATGGAATTGGAATTCTATCTCGTGGAGTCTTATGGGCATATTTAGTTAGCTTATTGGTCCACGATCACGCGCGACTGCACGAATCTCGATACCGCACCATTGCGGATTTCCGTGTGCACTCCATAGGGTTGCAAAGGGAAATCCGCAATGTTGCGGTACTGTATTGTCACTTTACATGCGCAGCCGAGATTAATCGCGGACCAAAAAGCTAATTGAATATGCCCCTTAGACTTTTTGAGTGGAAGTGGAGAAAACATGTCTAGATATTATTAGTCGATTGGTGTTGGGTTTAAGAGCACATACCGTGTTGTGCATTTTTTAATTGGCGGTTAAATGCCATATGGAAGAATTTGGCTAAATTTTCCCCAGCATTGGACTAATGCTTGAGTTAATGTCCTCTCAATCCAAGTCAAAATCATTAGTGTCTTATCATCAATTATCACAGTATGAGAACTGCAAAGGGCTAAGCAATGAGGACAGTGGGGTAGCTGCAGTAGATCAGGAAGGGCACATTGCTATAGTACCATCTAGTGCCACAGTGTTGGCAGCTCCTAAAACCACTTGGCTGGGGTAGCTATCAGAGACACACCAAGTCTGGCCAAGCTGCTTACTCTTGATAGGACTTGGTAATGTAGTGCAATCTGAAGTCCAAGGATTGTAGAAGGTGATGGGCGAAGCCAATGTCAAGGGATTGGAAAAGGTAGAATAGTGGGGGATGAAGCCAAGGTCGAATGATTGGAGAAGGTAGAATCATGATGTACAGTCAAACAAAACAAGTCTTCTTCAAAGCACAATCACAGAGATCTAAGTCAAAATTTTGCTCCAGCAAAGGTTTGGTAGAAGAGAGGGACATATAAAGGTTACAAACAGATGAGATGACATGCGCTGATTGACTTGACCTTTTCACTGAAGGGCTGATTGCAGAGTAGAGAAAGCTGTGCAGTGGTCCAAAAGCTTGCATCAGGTGGATGCGAAGCCTTGCAACCTATAAAATTTTAAAAAGGTATGGACAGACTACCACGTTGCCGCCCTGCACAATTGCTCCGCCGAAGCACCATGACGTGCCGCCCACAAAACGCCAAACCCTATGGTAGAGTGTGCTCTCAAAGTAACCAGGATAGGTTTAGAGGCAAGGACATAAGCCAGCCGAATGGTAGAAGTGATCCAGCGGACAATCGACTGTTTTGAATCTGGCCAGCGCCTTTTATGAGCATCATAGAGGATGAAGAGGTCATTAGTCTTCCGGACAGCGGCTGTTCGATCAACATAATATCGCAGAGCATATACTACATCCAGCAACGCTAAGGTATCATCTGAAGAGGAAGCAGAAGAACAGAATGCTGGGACCACAATCTCCTGATTTAAGTGGAACCTGGACACTACCTTTGGAACAAATAAAAGCTTTGTGTTAAACACCGCTCTATCCTTGTGAAAAATTAGAAAAGGGGGTGTGCAGAGGCTATGGCCAAAAGGAACACCACTTTCCAAAGGAGATGACATAAATCCACAGAATCCAATGTTTCAAATGGGGCCAAGATAAGTGTCCTGACCACTAGATTGAGATAGCATGGTTCCACAGGATGAGTAAAGGGGGACTGAACATGAAGAACACCTTGAAGAAACGTCTGAATGCCCCATAAGTCTGCCAATCGGCGTTGAAAATAAATGGAAACCGCCAAGACCTGTACCTTGAGGGAACCTAGACGGAGTCACTTATCCAGGCCTGCCTGCAAAAAGGAACGCAACCTAGGGAGCCTAAAACGAGTCGTGTGAAAACCTTGGGATTCACACCAAAGGTTATACATTTTCCAGACTCGGCGGTAAATGGCTGAAGAAGATGCCTTACGGGCCTTAATCACCTTCTGCGAAAAACCCTTGGTTTTAAGAATTAGTGTTTCAACAGCCACGCTGTCAAAGTTAGACGATCTAAATAATGGCAGGGAAGAGGCCCCTGAACCAGAAGGTCTGGCTGCATTGGTAGGCGGAGGGGGGGGGGGGGGCGCCACCACCAACCCCAGGATGTCTGCGAACCATGCCCTGCGAGGCCAATCAGGGCTGCCAGATTGCGGGAACCCACTCTCTTTTTAACTTCCTTAGTACCTGCGAGAGCATGGGAATTGAGGGAAGCAGGTAGACCATCTGGAAGTGCCACGGGATGGTCATGGTATCTACGAATCTTGTCTGAGGATCTCCTGACTTTGAGCAGTAAAGAGGGACCTGAAAGTTCAGTCTGGACGCCACGACATCTATGTCCGGAATGCCCCAACTCTCCACCAGGAGGGCAAAAACCTCTCTGTGGAGAGACATTCTCCGGGATGAACCATCTGCCTGCTGAGAATGTCTTCTTCCCAGTTCTCCACTCCGGTGATAAAAATGGCCGATATTGGAACATGGAGCTCCGCTCAGGTCATAATACTGGACATCTCTCGCATTGCTTCAAGCTGCATGTTCCTCCCTGATGATTCAGATACGCAGCGGCCTTGGCATTGTCTGACTGAATTCTTAGAGGCTTCCTGGTCAGGAACACCTGAATCAAAACCCTGTGCACCGCTCTGGGCTCCAGGACATTTATTGGGAGAAGAGATGCCTGGGGGGGCCCCAGACCCTGGAACCCCAAGGATCCTATGACCCCTCCCCAACCTAGTAGACTTGCCTCTGTTGTAACTAGGGTCCAGGGCCAGGCGCAAAATGACTGACCTGTCTCCAGATTTTGTCCGGTTAACCAACACGCGAGGGATAGATAAGTGGGTCTGGACAGACTGATGATCTGCCTGCCTAAATAAATATGGGTACCAGACCACTTCTGTAGAATCTCCCTTTGGAGAGGTTGGGAGTGCAATAGCGCAAATGGTACACCCTCGAACACTGACTCCATGGTTCCCAGAAGCTTTATGCAGCTGAGAAGAGAAAACTTTCTTCCTCACCAAGAGTGTCCTGGTCTTGCGCTGAAGTGAGAGGGCCCTGTCCTCCGGTAGGAAGATCCTTTGAGTCACAGTATAGAAGCTGAGGCCTAAGAAACGCATAAGCTGTGCCATATTGAGCGAGGACTTTGGTAGGTTCAGAATGCAGCCGTGCGCTTCCAGAAACTGGATGGAGATCTGGATATGAGATAAGAGAAGCTGACGGAGCCTTCAGAAGAAAGTCGTCCAGATAGGATATTATCGTGACTCCCTGGGAGCGCAGTAGCCCTACCATGATCGCTATTACCATGGAAACACTCGAGGCGTGGTGTTTACACCAAAGGGCAGGGCCCTGAACTGGAACTGAAAATTCTGTACAGTAAAGTGGAGGAGACGAAGTGCCCCCTCCAGATTGGTACATGTAAGAAGAACTTCTTGATGTTTATGGAGGCCAGGAACTCTCCTTGTTCTCCTTGGAACTCCTTGTTCCCTGCCTACAAAGACTGTACGCAGGGACTACAAACCCGAAAACAGAGAATTCTGACTTGCCTATTGATGAGCTGCAAGTTTAAATGGGGACTGAAGGGCCTGTCCAACTGAGGACCAGGAAGAGGTTGGAATGAAAAGCTAATAAAAGTATAGGCAGGAGCCTATACCAAAGTCACCTATCTTCCTAGGCACTTAACTGAAACTGAGGTCTGTACAGGAAGAGGAGGAGCATTGTAGGGGAGGAGTCTGAGGATCAAACATGTATGCTAAGTGCCTAACTCCTAGTCCCACCTACTATACCCCAGTGTCTTGCTGTGTCCCCCAATGGTAGGAAAGAGAAGTAATGATATTTTTAAACATTAGATTGTCTAACTACCTGTCACTTGCAATTTAATAAAATAACATATAGAGTATATTAAATATAGGAAGATGAAAGCCCATAAAGTTACCCAATGTTTATGGTATTGCTATAACACCTCATCCCATCAGAATCCCCCCTCCAGCGGACTTTCAGACCATATATTGTAGTTGACGTATGTCTAATTTAACTTCCATTTGCTGCAATTGTCGATTCCTTTCATCGTATCTATATTTCCTTTTGGAGCTTGCGGGGCCCTCTGGATCAACCTCAACTTCCCTCACCCCCCCCCCCCCCTTCCTTAAGATTTTGCATTTATACTGCAACTGAGCCCAAGGTGTTTGGCAAAATTGAATGAGATCTCTCAATTTGGTACATCGAGTAAGCAGTCATATTACTTCCAGGATCGTTATATTAGTGGGTAAATATGTAATTATACCACAATGAAGGAAGTGACTGTGTCACAGATTTGCTAGGTCTCAGTGAATGGTGTTCTTTCTAGAAACTTAAAAAAATTGGCACCTCTCAGGCTGCCACGACAAGACAAGTGTTTTGAAGAAAAGCCAAGCCATGGGTTCAGATCCTGGTTTATCTGGGGCCACGATGTATCCATTTCAAAGTTCTACTTGGAGCATAAAAACCCCATTTCATATGGTACATCTAAAGCATGTTTAAGGTATTGTAATCCTGTACTGTATCGAGGAAGGCTGAAACTTGCAGCTACTTTGCACTTTTCTCCCATAGTGAGCCCCACATATTTTTATTGTCTCCTCAATCTGCAGGTAATCTAGAACAGGCCAATGAGGAGCTCAGAGCTGTCATCAAGAAAATCTGGAAAAAAACGAGTATGAAGCTTCTGGACCAAGTAGTGCCCCCTGCAGGCGGTCAGTGTAAAAATCTTTATCTCACACATGTCACACAGTATTATTGAGTCCACATAGCTGTTACGCTGTATTAGTGGTACCATTCATGTTATATTCTACTGATAGCGTGCTCCCCTCTTCTCAAGCACGTCCAACAGATCATGTTCTGTGGAAATAATGACTGTGTATATAATGACTTGCCAAATTGGATAATCTGTTGGTAAATTTTGGAGGTGCTTGACCAGAGGGTTGGGGTACTCTGGTCTAGTGTTAGCTACTGATTATTTAAATAGAGAGCTGTGAACTGCACTAACACACTCTTAATACAAAGTGGTTGACTTAGTAAAGATATAAGTTTCACCCACAGTCTGTGTTAGCTTTAAACACCCAAAACATTTAAATATTGTCAGATATAAATCACTGCCCATATAAAATATTCTGCCCATTCTCCTTATGTCACACAAAGAAACCTGAATATTTCAGTCTATTCCTTACATGTTCTCCAGCTCCGTCTACTACTGTCTCCATACCTCCCAAACAGTGCTTGATTTTCCGAATGTCCTTATTGGAGCACAGGTAGATGGATTAGTGGTTTGTGCTCCTGTGAGCAAATCTAGAATATGTCCCAATGAGAAACTTGAGAACCTTCGTCCTGTGATATCACTCATCACTACGAAGATACATTATCCTTAACCTGAAACACTTCCATTATGAGCATATTACATTATGTTAATATGTGTGTGATCACAGTACTTGCCCATAGAGTACTTTCCAATTATGTATTACTACAAATACTATGCATGATTTAGTAATGTTATTTCAATGTACCTAGGAAATGGTTGTTAAAGTAGATGGTCAGCTGTATGGTTTTTTGTTTACAAAAAAAACACTGAAAATGTCTGTAACATCACTTAATTGACCTTTTTAATATTTTCATTAATACACAGAACAATAGGATAATATTGTGCATTCTATTTGCCTAGAGAGATATGTATGTTTATTAGGACTTTAAAATTCATGAAAGCATAGCAGACAGGGAGCCTGTTAGCCCTTATACATTAATTTCATTAGTTCTTTTCAAACACAAGGGCGTACACACAACTTTCTGCTTAGTAATGCAGTGACATATTGGGAATGATTTTGAAGATGGGTAAGGTCAACAGGTAACTGTAGAAAAGGTGCAGACAAGTGTCTGGTTGCTATGGGAACAGCTCCTTTGTACAGTTTCTTATGCACCAATTTCCATAAATGCCCCTTTTGTATTTTAAAGTAAACACACCTCATTTGAGTCTATTGAGGAGATATGGAAAAGTATCCCACATATAATAAAAATCATGATCTGTAATGCACAGTCAATACGTAATATAGGAATTACACTACAGTACTTCTGAGAGTTTTTAACATAAATAGGTCTATACAGATTGGGCCTGATTCATTAAGGAAAGTAAGGAAAAAAAGTAGTGAGATTTCTCCTGGACAAAACCATTGTTACAATCTAAGGGGTGCAAATTAGTTTATTTTTTTTCCAAGTTAAATCATAGTTGCCTACTCTCCCAGAATATCCGTAGACTACCAATTTTCTGGGAGTCCTCCCTGACTCCCGCGAGAGCAGGCGATTCCCGGCCAGCTCTGTAAATTTAAATGAAGAGGCGGGACTTAGTAACGCTGTGCACGCGCCATCGTGGCCCCACCCCCTATTTTATTGGTCCAAAAAGGGCTGCTAGTTTTGGGGGCGGGGCTTATTATGTGATACTTCAAGTCCAGCCCCCACACACACACCTGCCTCCAGGGAAACAAGTTGCCTATGTTGGCAAGTATGAATTAAATACTGGCTGTTTTTTCATATAACAGACAAATACTTGATAGCTTTATTTTTACACTGAAATGTAAAGTTAATCTAGGACATGCCCTATCTCACCTATAAATCTGTCCCCACATTTTAAATTTACTTCCCCCTCCAATGCAACATGGTTTTGCCAAGGTGCAAAGTTACTCCTTTTTCTGCTTTACTTTCCTTAATGAATCAGACCCATTGTGTCTAATTGTGCATTAATGTGTCATCAACCTGTGCCTGGATAGGTATGGAAATACAATATATCAGGTTTAGAGATATTACACAAATAACTTTTCTAACTGAAGTTGTTATAACCTAATTGTTACAGGTATTCTCTAATTGTGCTGATTGTATTTGTTCTCACTACAGCTTTTAATATTATTAATGAACATGGTTGTGATGTTACAATATGTTTTATATGTGCTTTTGTGTGTGTTTCTTTACATGTATAATGAGGTTGGGGGCTGAGTGACAGGGGACATTGTGATTTTCGTTATAATAGCCCCAATGAGAGGTTACCTGTCAAACACAGACAGATGCCTGAGGTGCCCCTTTAAGGTGCATTATTATATTTTGTACTTTTTTGTACATGTTTAAAAATATATACCTCTGTCTGAAGTAGATTTAAACCAGAAATTTTTTTTTAACGAGATCTAAACATTTGCTAACAAATTTGGACCCCAATGTTTACAAACAATTTCTCTGCCCTGTTTGTTGCCCTAGGCTTATCGCTATCTCTTTTTTACGCTTCCCTTCTTAACGTTCCATTGTCAACAGACATCGGGAAGAACAAGAGGGATGATGGGGGTGTTCATATATGATATATAAACAAATAGATGGCTCTGTGAGGACAGATAAAACAGATGCTGAATCAATGAACTATGATGATAAGAATAAGTAGAGAAACCTGGCGGTAACTGCCTTAAATTAAACGGAAATGTAATGCCTAAATTACTTTATTAACAGAATTCAATAACTTTTGTATACACTACATTACATGTAGAAATTTTAACGACGGAGTATAATAAATAAATAACTATATTATCAATCACTATATATAAAGAGACTAAAGAATTTCTTTATACACTACAATATATGTATAAATTCTTCCATAGAAGTTACATTGCTGGCATGGTCCCGCAAGACGCGCTGATATATATAGCTGCAAATAACTGTCACAGTATCCAGACCACCCAGCAGGTCACATGTTCCAGATCACCCAGCAGGTGCACAGGGAGAGTTTACTAACTGTCACAGTTTCCAGAGCAACCAGCAGTTGCACAGGTTTATTGCCAACTGCCACATTTTCCAGAGGACAATAGTAATGCATTGTTGTAAATTGCGGGCGGACGTTTTTCGAAATTACTCCGAAACGATTACAATGCCAATATTTTTCTGCCAATCTACAGTCCAAGACCTTTAATTTGTTATAGGATGTGCCCTGCTCAGATAATGGCATCATAGAAATAAGTCACTCATAAAAGTTGTACTTATGCTATTAATATATAGATAATAATGATAAGTTATGCAAGCATTTGTCTGGGGTTTACTTATATAGTTGAACACCACCTTGTAAATAGAAAAAGGTCATTTTTTTATAAATTCCCTTTAAGAAAATCTCCAGGTTCTACCTCAAAGAGGCCATATTTAAACCCCTGCTGTCTATCTAAGACGTGTTTGAGGTGCTCTCCTTTCCTTCCTGGACTATGATGACCTTATTGTGCCTCTTCCCCTGTCACCAGCCCGCCTTCCTTGGTCTTAATTACTGCTGTCTTATAACTGTCTGGTGTTTTAAAGGTGCAGAATCCATTTCTCTCACCCTCCATATATCTAGCTGCATGCCTATTGAACCAGTCATTTTGTAGCTTATTCTACTTTTGTAGTATTGAAGCATCTTTAAGGAATGTTCAGGTCTGGAAGCAACTTCAGGACCCCAGTCCCAGTGGTGATGAAGGCTGAGCGCTATGAAGGTGACATTCTCAGTCTCTTAAAGGAGAGCATGCTAGCCACTCTGCTCTTCAGCATGATCCAAGGAGCAGCATTAGCATTGACACTAGGCTAGGGCAGCCACTCTCCACCATGATTGTGGTGACCAACAGCTGAAGTCCAAGGAGATCCGAGAGCAGACAAAGAGCAGGCGAAAACATTGATACTGCACATTTAAAACCGTTGTTTCTGTCTTACTGCGGTCTTTTTAGTGGTATACCTCTACTGCTTGCATGGCATAACTCAACTGCTTTGTTATTGTTGTAACTATTGTGCTTGAGCTTTTTCTGCAGCCTTTTTTTTCCTTTCAACTATACTCTCAGAATATTCTGAAGCAATTCTGTTTTAGGGTGGTGGCATGGAACTAGTGTTGCCTCTTGCCAGCTGTATTCCCCTCCACTTATTAATATATATACAGATGCATGCTTCAGAATACAGTATCTCTGGTAGCTGTGCCTGCATGTATGGGTCCTGTAGAGTCATATAAGTCAACTTTACATCATACTCTCCCCTCATTGTCCTAAGTGTGGGCTGTAGTGTTAGCACTAAGGAGAAAGGTGGTAAGTATATAACCATACCCCTTATATTCCTTCACATTGATACTACATACAATAGCCAAATGTGGCATGATGAATTTACAGTAATATATATATATATATATATGCATAAACTGCAGATACAAATAGACAATAGCTCTAAAATTGTAGCCAATTCGTTAACCTTGAAAACAAATATGGAAAATAGTTTGTTGCAATATAATCTAATAACTGTCAACTTTTATAACATTCACTTTAAAAGACTGTAGAATACAGGCATATGTAGTGTTTTGCAGAACATCAAAGATCTACAAAAGACATTACAATGGTTCATTCATTTACAATCTGACTGGTAGTATAATAAGGACATTTATTAATCTAATAGAGATGTCCATTTTCTTAGATTAGGGCCGTAATGAATACTTAATTTGCTCTGTTTTAAAAGCTACCCTGTTAATAGTATACGCCGCTGACTTCACATAAAGATTCACAAAGCTATCAGTTCTCCCTTTTTAGACTTTGCTTCCTTTCTATATTTATTTTCAAGATACTTATTTATAAATTTGCAAAGTACATAAGGAGTATAGAAATCAGCTGTTGAATAAATCAGTATAATTGGAATATTTAAGATACGTGCTCAGTACAAGGCAGAACTTGCTATTTCTAGCGTCAACTGCAAAATATCTTATAACGGTATAGGGACTTCTACGTAAGGTTTCTTGTACTAGACGTAAGTGTATCGTTAGCTTTAGGAAGACAATTTAAAATTACTACCTTGAAATAGACTTTCAGGCACTTAAAATGATATTATTTTTGAATGTATACTGTTTGGCAGTGTAATTATTGCATACATTTAGACAGGTACTAATCCTGTCTTCTTATACACTAAGTCCAGCTGGACCTCCCGTCACATGTACCCTACGGCTCTCCCACCATCCAGGCTCATCTTGCTTGCTTGCTGTACTGTGCTAGTTTAGTCTGCCCTACCGTTAGCCGCCCAGCTTAGAACCTGCCGCATCCATCACATTTCTTTTCAGATGCTAGTGTTCAGGGCGATGGTGAATGTTGCTGACTTGGGAAAGATTTGTCTGTTCATTTAGATGATGAGGTAACCGTGGGGAAGTTCTATGCCACCTTCCTGATACAGGACTACTTTAGGAAATTCAAGAAGCGCAAGGAACAAGGACTGGTGGGGAAATACCCTGCGAAGAACTCCACCGTGGCCCTACAGGTGATTGCCTTTTATTCTCTTTTTACCAATTTATTTTGTTACTAATACATGCTGATATTACTTATGTCTAGAACTTTTATTACCAGGATCTATAGCCAAGGTACTGGTCACATCATCACATTCTCTAACTATTTTGTAACACATATTTTTTTCTTCTTAAACTGTTAGTCACTAATGTACATTTGTCCTAGGAACAAACTATTATGTTAGATAGTTAACACTGACACATGCTGTTGAGAAGATTACTTGGCCAGGAATATAGGTTCTGATTCATTAAGGATCTTAAATGAAGAGGTATCTTATTTCAGTCTCCTGGACAAAACCATGTTACAATGCAAGGGGTGCAAACTAGTTTTCTGTTTTGCACATAAGTTAAATACTGTCTGTTTTTCATGTAGCACACAAATATCAACTTTCAATTTCAGTGTACAAATAAGCTATCAAGTATTTGTGTGCTACATGAAAAAAACAGTCAGTATTTAACTTATGTGCAAAACAGAATAGTAATTTGCACCCCTTGCATTGTAACATGGTTTTGTCCAGGAGACTGAAATAAGATACCTCTTCATTTAAGATCCTTAATGAATCAGGCCCATACTCTACATTCATTAGTTTTAATTGACAAGTAAGGGCATCTGCCGTAATATATTGGCCAGCAAATGCAACAAACCCACATAGGGTATCACATGGTTTGAATTAAGATAGAAATATTTGTATGTCCAAGAAATGTATTCACAAGGACAATTCCATGGGGTAAATGTATCAAGCTGCGGGTTTGAAAAGTGGAGATGTTGCCTATAGCAACCAATCAGATTCTAGTTAGTATTTATTTAGTACATTCTACAAAATGACAGCTAGAATCTGATTGGTTGCTATAGGCAACATCACCACTTTTCAAACCCGAAAAACTCGCAGCTTGATACATTTACCCCCATGTATTGCAGTTTGAGCACGGTCCCCTTTTCAGCTTATAAACACAGATCAAATCAGTTGAATCTTAGCAGTTAGAGATGGAATCATTGACAACAAGCTATCAAAGTATCTGGAAAAAGAGAACCCGGTTGTACCTACTAGAAATTATTTTCTGTTTGAGGGTTATTCTATTAAAGCACACAGTACTTTGCAGAAAGGGAGCACCAGTTTCTGTACATCTATAGTGAGACTTCTAGAATTGCCTTTAATATCAGTGTATGCTAATAGCTACATTCAGCCCACTGGTGCAAAGGCCATTACACCTCTCCTCCACCATGAATGAATCGCAAAATACATAAAGCAGAATGACCACTCTCACACTGGTTCTAGGCTCTACCAGAAAGCTTATGTTTATTCTGACAAGGCTTAATTGTAACCGAGTAAACATACAGGCTGGGACAGCATGTCCACTGGCAACCGAAATAACTTCATCCCACAACTGGATTAATTAAGCAATCTTCTTGGAGGTGCCTAGAACCAGTGTTGAGTGCGGCTGTTCTGTTTAATTTGTGAAGATTATTCTGTGAACAGATCGGTAAGACAACTGTAGACAGTTACAAGCTGTAAGTAATGACTCTGATATTTGCACCTCAGACCACTAGAGGTCTCTGTATTTGTAAACTTGCCCTTAAATTTGCCCTTTTCCAAGATGGCCAGAATAGCATCAAAGAAAAGCCATCTTGTATTCTGTTTGGGCCTATAATAAGCACTTCCTGGATTGAGTATTCTGCCTGCTCAGGTCCTGCTACTTGCCACACTTCCCTGCATCCGTGACTACCCACTTGTGTAACGACCCAGCAAACGTCTGACTACCCGCTTGTGTACCAACCTGGCAAACATCTGACTACCTGCTTGTGTACTGAGCCAGCAAACTTCTGACTACCCGCTTGTGTACGCCCCACAGGCCCACCTCCCATGGCTGGCAGTACTTTACTGCTGCCGACATCTCTCATGTTGACAGCAGCTGAATAGAAGGCTGACTGCGATTGGCTGTTTAATCTCTAGTCTAGATGAGGTCCATGGTTGTGAGACAAACTTGTCCTAGCTGATAATAACACAGATAGAACAGTCTTTCAGAATACCTTGGCCTCTGTCAGTTGAATGCATTCCAAAGATTTGTTATACACCATCCAAAAGCAAAGCTCTTACTATTCAGGGTTGTTAAACCTGTAACTCATTGTATCTTCATCATCTATTTATATTGCGACACTAATTTCGCAGTGCTTTACAGAGAACACACATCAGTCCCTGCCCCATTGGAGCTTTCAGTCTAACTTTTCTAACATACACACACACAGACACACCTACAGAGAGACTAAGGTCAATTTGATTTCAACAAATTAATCTACTAGTATGTTTTTGGAGTGTGGGAGGAAACCGGAGCTCCTGGAGGAAACCCACACAAACACAGGGAGAACATACAAACTCCACACAGATAAGGCCATGGTCAGGAATCAAACTCATGACCCCAGTGCTGTGAGACAGAAGTGCTAACCACTAAGCCACAGTGCTACCCTGGTATGTAATCAAGTACCAAGTACTTGACAGATTGAAATATATTGAAGAAACTATACAATGCCAATGACTAAATCTCAAAACACAATACATACCTATGGATCTGGAAGTACATTTTATTAGAATAAAATACATACTGGTAGGTTAATGTTAGTTTTTGTGGAATAGAGAATTTGGACTGTAAGCTATTCTAGGCCAGGGACTGATATTAATGATTAAAGATCCCTTGTAATATGTTAGCACTATATAAAAAGTTATAATAATTAAGGCTGGCCTTTCTGTGAGCCATTTTAAAATGCAAATAATTGATTGTATAGTGAGGTGTTGAAGGAGTTAGGGGAAAATAATTGCTTAAAATAGGAAAACCAATTGTATGAACTCTTATGGATGAATGATTGGGCACCTTTCATCCAAGTTACAGAGGAAATATTTATTTCATTATTGTTTATTAGTTTCAGCTTTGACTTGTATTTGTGTTTACCATTTGTGTATCTCATTAGTCTATAGCTCTTACTGTGTGTAGACACACAGTTTCCACTTCCGCTTTCTAATATTTGATTGATGTATACCCTGTATATGTTCTGTGCTCCCATCCACAGGCTCCTTAATATAATGTGACATAAAACCAACTATCTGTGATTTCAGTTTGCTTTGTTTGTATGTGTGTGTGTGTGTGTATATAGTGGGTGAGAATATGGCTGGTTACCCACTGGCATGTAAACTCTGTGTCTGTACGTAGCCTGCAAACACATGTAAATTAAATCCCATTCTAAGGGCTAGATTTACTAAGCTGTGGGTTTGAAGAAGTGGAGATGTTGCCTTTAGCAACCAATCAGATTCTAGCTGTCATTTTGAAGAATGCACTAAATAAATGACAGCTAGAATCTGATTGGTTGCTATAGGCAACATCTCCACTTTTTCAAACCCGCCGTTTAGTAAATATACCCCTATGTCTCCATACCGATTTGCACCCATGCTTGCATCTATCTACATGTGTTTATGGTGAGGCATGGATTTTTTTTTGGATGCTGCTTGTTTTATTTCAGTGTTTTCAAACCACGTCACCGCTCTTGAAATGTCCATTCTCCTCTAAAGGGAGTACATTGTGTACATGCCCACAAGGGGTTAAAACGAGCTACATCAGTGGTGTGCTCAATTTTTCCCATTTATGTCAATGGCCCATTCATGCCTATGTACCATTCTTTTAAAAACTCCATTGAAATGAATGAAACATTATTACAAGGATTAAATTAATTGATGCACAATCAAAGTCCCCAACGGAACTCCTCCTCACTGTCGGCCGATCACATTGTGACTTGACTTGAATAAGAAACCAGTTGTGATTGACTGAGCGGCTAAGGAGAGATTTTCTGTGGTCGGAGCTCCAAACTAAGCAGTTCGCAATGTCACATGGTTTTTGATTTCCAGTGGCCTACAAAGTTTTCTCTTATGAATTGTAAATATGGAACAATTCCCTTTGGATTGTAAGAAGTTGAAATAAAAGTATGGAACATTTTCCTTTAGATTAGCGAAAGATCACCTTGGAATACAAAAATAATTGTTTATTTTTATTAATTGTTGAAAGAGGGTTTGGGGATTTTGTACATGTATTACTTGTTTGGTATTATAGTATTTTGTCTTATGGACTCTTGACCAGAATTCTAGGATCACTGGGGGCTGGTTTCCACTCTAGCATAGGAACCCCAACTTCTTGCCACCCTTCCCCCTTACACACACTTTGGTGGGAACCAGAGTGCATGGTGCCACATGAGTTCCATTCCTGACCAAGGCCCTCTCTGCGTGGAGTTTGTATGTTCTCCCTGTGTTTGCGTGGATTTCCGGTTCTCACACTCCAGAGGCATACTTGATAGGTTAATTGACTGCTTACTAAAATTGACTCTAGTGTATGGGTGTTCTGGGGGCATGTATATGACACATAGGGGTAAATGTATCATACCCCTGTTTTTGCAACTCGCGGGAGATCGGCGTTTTCGCAGCTTAAATTTAAAGCGGCGCTACCTTGTAAAGGGAAGTTTCCCTTTACAAGGCAGCGCCGCTTTAAATTTAAGCTGCGTAGACGCCGATCTCACGCGAGTTGCAAAAACCGGGGTATGATACATTTACCCCATAGTCTCTGTACAGAGCTATGTAATATGGTGGTGCTTTATAAATAATAATTTATTCGTTTTAGAAACTAGCGCTGAGACTGGTTGAAGAATTTGGGAGGAGGAGGAAGGAGGGCCACGATACCCATTTTTATTTATTTTTAATGTATACAGCTTCTCCAGTTAATTTCAATAGCCCATTCATTTCAGTTGCACATGCTGGAAACCTCATTGAAATGAATGGTCTGTTGAAATGAATGGGACAAGCTCTGTGCCGCTTTCTTTCAGGTCCCATTCACATGAGTATGCTATTCTGGACGCACTCGCAAACTCATGTGAACTGCATATCAGCTTTCATATGCGTTTTCATTTTCACATGCTTTTTGCAAATTCAACATCAGAGGGTAACCAGCCTATGAGACCTGTGCTAACATTCAAGAAAAGGGAGAACAGTCTTCCTTACTCCCCATTACAGCATATCAAAGTATTTGTTTAGGTGCCTTGCACTTTAAAGAGCTGCAAGGAATAAAATGTACAATGTTTAAAGCTTGTGCAGTCAGATGGTGAAACCTGCCTGAGGTTAATTTGTCACTCAGCTGCAGCGTAATGAGGCTTTTTATGTATACACGGCTGAGAGGAGAGGTCTGCTTGTTATAACACAGTTCAGTCTGACATTTGCCAGGCAGCAGAGCTTGCAGCTGCATCAATGGATCAGGAGCGTGCAGAGACGCCCAGGCTCGACTACTTTATGTCCTATGTTCACTGCTACAGCGTATGTTTCCTTCTTGCATGTTGTCATGTACTCGCGTCTGCTTTAGTGTCATATTTTGAATAATTTCTTAGGCAGAATATTGTCTCATTAATATTTCAGCAACAGGTGATTAGCCTGTTGATTTGTGCATTTGACATGTCAGGTTCAATGGCGTTTAACTCTTTAGAGGGCTTATGTTTAGCTGGTCATACATTTTTGTGAATGATACATGTGCTTTGAGTATATTTGACACTGTAATAACTGTGTTTAAAAGTTAAAGATATTAAAAGAAGAATACTGTCTTTCTGTAAATACTTAGAACAGGTTCTATTTTTCTATTCTATAAATTAAGTAATGTTTTTGTCTGGTCCTGGTATTTATGATATGGTTTATTATTAGATAAGTGCTATTTGCATATTGCAGACATTTAATTGCTATTATCATCTTCAGTTCAGTATTTAATTTATAATTACGCCATACTAAACCTTATTTTTTATCATGTGTTCATAGCTCTAACAGTAGTAATATATTAAGGTAACAGGTAAACTAAAATTGCAAGATTTTTTTTTTTTTTAAATCAAATTATATTGGTGCAAGAATGTAAATTTGGGGATTCTGTTATATTTGTAGTTCTAATAATGATTAAAATTGCACTATTTGTCTCTTGTATTGAACTCTACTTCTATACAAATGTGTACAGCCAAATGTGTAAGAGGTAGGAGGGGTGCTATGTCAGGTTGCCTGAGACACAGATATCCTAGGTCATGACCTGACTATTGCATTAAAAGCTTTAGTTGTGATGCATCTCTCATACTGTAATCAATAATTAGGCATTTATTAAAAAATTAAAAATCAGGACACAGTACTACAATCAGTCCAGCCCCTAATTTGTTATGGCCACACCCCACTTCTGATAAAACCCACCCTTTTTTCTTTTTTTTCACATTTGGGACTGTCCCACTGCAAACGGGACAGTAGGGGGGGTATAAATAGGCTCCACCCACTTGTGTGATATGATTTGAAATTGTTCTGTGATACTTGCCAATTAACAAAAATAGATATGAGGATAATGTTGAAAATGCAAATGAGCTTGTCTGACAGGCTATGACATTACTCATATGAAACATGTATGTTATGATGGATTACAAAACACCATTGTTTTAGACAAAGCATACTGATAAATTAGATTGTTCTCTAGCAGGGACTTGTACCCCTCTGAAAACCATCCATAGCTACTTCCACCTGCTGTTTCCTCACTTCTCCATCACCTAAACAGAGAAGCCTGCCAATCTTCAGCTAACTGAATAGAGCAGTGAAATCCACTTTACAACATGTATCTGTGTGTTAGGGAATTTAGTCTGTAAGCCCCAATGGTGCAGGGACTGATGTGAGTGAGTTCTCTGTACAGCGCTGCGGAAACAGTGTCGCTATATAAATAGTTGATGATGATAGTCTGTAACATACATACATTACATACATAGTTAAGCACATAGCTGAGTAAGTGCAGGCAGCAGGTACTGCAGAGTTTTCAGGGAAGTGAGAAGTGAATATCCAGCTCTCTTCTTATATTTAATATCTGTTGTATTTACTGTGTCTGTAAATCAAGGAACCAGGGAAGAGTTGTGTGAAGTGATTTTGTCAGTACAGATGTATCTATGTCAACGTCTCCATTATTGCTGTTACTGTATGTGCTATGTAAACTGCTTGGTTTTCTGAAAGGACTATGGTTGTATCTGACTTTCCAGTATGGGAATGAATTAGGATATTTTGATTTGGAACTGTACCCTGACACTTCCCTCTAACAGTCTAGAAGCACATGCAAGCTAAAACATATATTATTTTAATTTCAGATCTGGGGGCAAGCTGCGAGTTTCCGGCGGGTTTGAAAAATGGAGATGTTTCCTATAGCAACCAATCAGATTCTAGCTGTGATTATGTAGAATGCACTATATTAATAGTAAGTAGAATCTGATTGGTTGCCATAGGCAACATTTCCACTTTTCAAACCCGACGGAAACTCACAGCTTGATACATTTGCCCCCTGGGAGGAAATGTATTAAACTGCGATTTCTGCAATTTGATGATATTTTGTGGCTTTGACAGGTGAATTTAAAAGGCAATGTCTTTAAGGGCAAAACTTGCCCTTAAAGACATTGCCATTTTAAATGTGGCTGCAAAGTTGCAGAATGTCAGCAATTTGCAGAAAACGCAGTTTAATACACTTACCCTCTGCAGTCGGTTACATTAAGACAGATGTTTTATTTCTATGAAAGTGAGCTAGGTGTTTTTTTCCCCCTTGCACAGTGTTCATCTGGCTGTACCTGGTGTGTATTGCAAATGAAAACGCTGATAAACATTGATTAAGAATTTCATTCAAGTGAATGGAGGAGAGTTTTGGGAGATGTGTTTTAAGAGTGCTGCAGATACACTTATGGTCAATGTTAGCATACCTTATTATGACAATCCCTAGTTATGGTGGTCCGTCTCCTTTCACACCTTGGGGTAAATGTATCATACTCCGGTTTCTTCAACTCGCGGGAGTTCGGCGAGATGACAGCTAATATTTAAAGCGGCGCTGCCTTGTAAAGGCAAGTTTCCCTTTACAAGGCAGCGGTAAATGTATGATACATTTACCCCCTTATTTTGTTTTGAATTTGCAGCTATTGCAAAGAGGCCACTTTACTAACTCCCCAAATATGAATCTTTGCATTCTCCACGCATTATTTGTAAACCAAGAGCAGCATGAAAATTGCATGTATAACGAATTCACTAGTGGAGCAATGTGCGACAGATAAATTATACACTTTGTACAAAAATCCTGAGATATTCTTAATGGATAAATCCACTTTCATCGACCTAGGGGTCTCTATTAGAAATACATCTCCTTTACGATCTCTGTTCTCTATACATACGTCCTAGTAGAGTGTATAGCACTTACCTCTTCTGTAGTTCCTGCCATCTTCATGGGAGGCGGTAGTAGTGTGTCTTCTGTCTACGTTCAGCCCCCTCTGCCTTCTTACCATCATCCTCAGTCATGAACAGAGAACCAAGAAAATCTATTTACTCTACTTAGTTTAAACCCTGTGACATTGTCTTATTAATGCTGCGGAGGGGACGGGCATAGACAGAGGATTGGCCATTGCATCCTCCAATGAAGATAGCAGGTGCTTCTGTATACACTCTGCTTGAAGTGTGTCTAGGAAGTGCTTAGAGGATAGGATAGGGGATATATTTACATAATATAGCTGGGTTATAATAGTCAAGACAAGAAAATGTAACACCTAAACCACTGTCATGTTTATCTGGAACTCCTATATTTTGA